>NC_056725.1:916338399-916391426 GCF_019279795.1 Protopterus annectens | reverse complement strand
GCCAATACCGGAACATACCCACAACTACATAGTCAAGGGCAGATCCTGCCTCCTCAACCTGCTCGCTCCAGTCTGGAGTGGCCAAGGCTATTGATGGGGATACGTGGGTTTGCACACAGTACCATGACCCAGTGGGAACGTTCAGAGCACACTACACATGGGACCCATAGAAAGTGCTCGCCCAGCATACATGTGGGGACATATGTCACCCCGATGCTTCCTTGTGACAGGTTGGAGGTCACACCACACAGGGTTGGTTCAAAGCCTTGTCACACTCATATCTGGACCCAGTGGAGGCCCACAGGGCTCACTCCTGTGCCCCTGCCATATGGGCATCCGACCTTCCAATGTATGCAATCATAGGGGATTGTAGCAGATAAAGGTATGCAGATGACCACGCACCGCCAACATACCCAACACCCCATGTTACACGGACATCCACCTAGGGCGCCATAGACAAGGATGACTGGTGCCAGAGCCATGGTCTGTTACTAAATGCCAGAGAAGGTGCAGCCCTACCCAGTGTGAAGGACATGTTCGGTCCCAATGTCACATGTAGGTGGTACGCCATTAAAGATGGTGACGTGTTCAGGAAATGGCTACCACACCTGTCGGCAACCTCTGTCAACACACACAATGGCAATGTGGGTGTGAAGACATTCCATTGTGGCCTCCTGGTCTGTATGGAATGTCAACCACATCAGGGTGTTCATTGTACCCCTGTACACATCACACACCAGAGCAATGACTGCATACAATGGCACATGTGGCCTGTAGCTAACCTGACGCCTGCAGCACCCGGAAGGACCGCAAACGTTCCACAAGACGGGGATGACGGTGCTAGGACATGTGTCACAAGCTGCACGCCAAGGGGACACCGTTGTGGATCTTCACAGCACAGCTGCTCCTGGTGATCTGTGCCTGACATACACGCCATGTCTGACCTGGGTGACATGGGCACATTCCACCTCCCAGGCTCCATGCAAACACGGGCACAGAAGCGACTGTCAGACACCTCAACACAAAGATGAGTGGACGTGCTGGGGAACAGGGTTAACGCCAGACACCCCCTACAACACGGGAAGGAGTGCCAGGCCATGTGAAGGAAAGGCCCTGACTGCCTTTGTCCAGGACTGCTAATGACATGTGGATGTGTGATGATAGTTATGCGCCAGCCAACCTCTGTGTGTCACTGCTAGACCAGGGACTGGGGACTGATGGATATGGCATCCCCATCCTGAGGGGTGTTAGATGCCACACACAGTCATGCTAGGTCCACACATGTCGAGGGCACATATCCTGTTACGCTCATGTGCCCATGTACCTATGTAGGGTCCATGCCGGATGCGGTAACTGTGCTATGCTGATGTTGCCAGACGGGTACCCCACGACTACACGTGGGGAACTAATTACAGTGCTCCCAGTAGGCACGTGCAAGTACACCATCAGTATCATACGGGTTAACTGCACCGGCATGGTGCTACACATGTAACCACCACACATACTGTGTACACATATCAATGAATGCTGCACCTGTCCTGCATGGTATGTCTGCTGCATGTCCCACATCACATACATACCTGTCACCAGCCATACACACACACCACAACATACACATCACGTAGTATGCGGACACAGGTATCACATACACCTCTCACTATCGTGTCCACCCTGTGCATCAGAATATGTTAGCTTAACCGCAGTGATGGTGTAGCTCACAGTTATGCGGCAGAGACTTCATCATATGCACAGGGTGATATAAAGCCACAGGCATGGGCTGTACCAATGGATGACATCATGTGTGTGTGTAAGGGCCAGTGCATTGAGTGGGCATGACTATGTAGATTGCATGTGGGTGTGGTGGAGCCCTACAGTTGTGTCTGCTGTGTGTGGGTGTGTGTGTACACAGTTCAGTCATCTGTGATGCCTACACGGGTATGCTTGGCAGCCCCTGACTGTACAGTGCAGGTGTTACGGCTCACTGTGTCTGCCGGCGGCGACCTGACCCCGGCCTGCCTGGGGTCGCACGGGCACGACCGGGTGTAGGTACGACTGTCCACCTCCGATGTCACATGTCCGCTGGAAACGTGCTCACGACGGGCCGCCCAGGGCCACGCCCACGCGGCCTGCTCTGTCCTGGTGTGGATGGTGTAGTAGCAGCTGCACTGCTGCTGCTACCAGCACTGTCTGGGTGGGCATGGGAGGTGGCACGCACACGCTGACCTGCAGCAGGTGGTGTTGCTGGCACACGCCCACGCGCCCTATGCCTCACCCCTAACTGGTGTTCCTGCACGGATCGCGACGCCAAGGATGGCCATGCCTCGTCGAGGATACCAGCCATGTCACCCAATCTCCTATCCAGAACATCGGCAAGATGCTGTTGTGCATTTGCCAATGCCTGGATGTTGTCATTCAGGGTACGGATTGCGGACCTCTGCAGCCTCTGCCCTTCCTGGTTCTGCCGCTCGCACGCGCCTGCGCCGCCATTACAGTCTGGAACATGCGCCTGGTTATACCAGCTGCTGCACCCTGCACGGCAGGTGTATGTCTAGCGGTGCTCCCCCACGAAAGCAGCACCTGCCACATGCCTGCGTGGCACTGCACCAGTCCTTACACTGGCAAAATCGCGTGTACCCACACCTTCTGCAGCCACCCCACATACCTGCTCGGGACAACAGACGCTGACTGACCGTCATCTATGGTCAACGGTGTTGGGGTATGTGTCGGCATCTGAACCGTAAAGCGGGATGAAAGGGACGATGTGTGATGTTCTCCACTGGCACAGTGTCTGCCTGTGACGACCCTGCCTGTGCCTCATGCACATGGTCATCACCACTAGTATCTGTGGGGACACTAGCATCAGATTGACCGCAGGAGGGGAACTCACCTACAGCACCTGTCAATACAAAGACATACCATCGGTTATAATACAGACACACACACACCCACACACACACACACACACACACACACACACACACACACACACACACACACACACACACACACACACAGACAGCATGCATGTGATAATGCAGGTGGCATGCAGCATTCACACAACACAGACCAGTGAATGCAGACCAGACATTCATAGTGGCAGTATGTACACTGCCCTGGTGGGGACAGTACAACAGGCAGGTGTCATTTAGTAGGCATGCAGTACACACATTCATGGTAGTTTGCATGCATCAGCGTGATACACCGTGGTGGGCGAAGTTGAGAGTACACATGGCTGCCGACAGTATGTAATGTACACCGCAAACATGTGCGGTATCTTGTGGACATGTGACGATGGTGACCCACCGCATGCACCACATCACAATGGCTGTCACGGTGCAGTGTTATGTGTACAGTCTACAGATACAATGTATGGGTAACAGTGATGTCTGTGCAGGCACGCTTGCTGTGAGCTGTGTGCATAGCTGTACAGTGTGAAGTGCGGCTCTGTGCCACTGCACAGTAGCAGGACACAGCTATGTGTCTGTGCGATGCGTGACCTGGATGCATTACATTGCCATGTCTGTAAGTCAGTTCAGATGCTCAGCAGCACGATATGGTGGACATTGGAGGCACCTGTAGTAGCTGTGGAGAGGCGCCCATGTCACTGGTGTACTACATTGATGTCCAGGGGTCCACTACAGTGATGAACCCACTATGTGTGTAGAGGGTGCAACGTGAGTACCCACTGTGGATGTGCTGTGTGGCAACATGCCTGTAGGTATCAACCATGGCCTTGTCTGTCTGAGTCATTGACTATTGTGTGTGGTAGACATCGCGGCACACGGCCCTGTGGTGGCCCATGTGACATACAACCATACTAGTGTGAGGTGTCACATTCTGTACGGATATGCTGACAGTGTGGATGTCTGCTATGTTGTGCATAGGTCATGTCATGGTGTGACAATGCTGCAGCCAGACATCCACGTGCATGGGACATGGCATGTGCCATGTCACAACGCAGCACCCGATGCAGGGGCATGGGTCACATTGGTAACACCTGTGCTCTGGCCAGATCACAGCTCACTATGTGGTACTGTGTGCATACTGCACTGGCATACCAATGCATACTACACATGCAGCCATTGTGTAACACCTACACCATTGTATGCATAGCTGACTGCACGTAACACACCAATAGGTTGTGTGGTGTCATAGCACTCTACGCTAACGGGTGTATCTACTGTACATGGGTGTTGTGTGTGTCGGGTGGTGCGAGCTGTATACCGTGACTGGGGCACACACAGGTGAGCATGTCATGCCTAGACACATGGGGAATATCAATACAGCAGAACATGCCTTTGACTAGCAACAGACTTACCTGCAACAGACCCTTGTCCTTGCGACACGCCAGACGTACCTGTAAAGGCATTGCACAAAGGTATACACATTAGCCATTACTATCTCCACAGTCAGCACTGTGCATCTCACATCATGCATGTGTGTGGTAGCATGTGCTATGCACATGTCTGCTAACACAACATAGCATACTATGGTTTGCATCTTGTGTGGCCATATACCTGGCATGTATTGCTATATCATGTGTTGTACTATGACACCCACACCCACGCCGCCATCATACAAACATGCAACACTGACTTACCATGCGGCTCCAGGCTCATATCTCGAGACACCCACCTCCACAATGGACGCAAGTGTTTCTGCGTGTTCTTCCGTGGGTGTCCCCAGCCTGGTTATGAGCCCTTCCGTGGCTGTGACTGGCGCCTGGGTTGGTCGCCCACCACCCGTCCCACGCTGTTGCCTGGCGATTGCAGCGCACGCCGTCTTGCATGCCGGATCAGGGCTGTGCAGTGCCCGCGGATTTGTTGATAGCTGCGGTTGTTTACGCCCACGCTGTTCACCCTCCTGCACATCTCCTCCCACATCTCCTGCCGTTCCTGTGCCTGCTGTGGCACATGGCTAAATAGGGCGGCGTGGTTGCCATGGAGGTATGGAATGATCACCTCCTCCTCCTGTCGGCTGAATGGTGGAAGACGGAAACGTGGCATTATCTGGAAGACATAATGATGGTGGCAGGTCACATTCACACTGCTGTGCTGGCATACTGTTGGAAATACATTGCTATGACATGTACGACATCTGCACAGTGATCTGTGAAGGGCATCGTGGCAGTGACACAGCCGATGTTCTGGCTTCACATCCTTGAGCACTGGGTGTCACATCATATCTGTGTGCCACCCCATCACACTGTACACGCACCATGTAGATGTTAGCCTGCCATGGACATGTGTACCTGGCTGCACCTATGTCCATATCAGTTGGCATAGGTCCCCATGTGACGGCTGTGGTACTGTTCACCTGGATGCTGTGTATATGTCAGTACACATCACGTCTGTGTCCATTGTGAACGTCAGCAGCGGCACTGTACACATACACATGGACACCTGCACATGCATGTGTTGTGCCATGTACTTCCACACAGCACTGTACGGGTGCTGGACAACTTGCCACAGCTCACCTGTGTTGCATATGTGATAGACATGGAGCAATGTGTAACCATGACACATTAGCAGGAAAGGCCATGCATAGCATGTACAAACACACATTGTGCAGAGCATCACACAGCACCTGTAACATGACAGGGTGCATCGCCGCCACATTACTGCTGTGTATGGTTGATAGTGAGAGTGCCTTTTGTCCATTGCACCATGTGGGACTGTGATAGCTCATGCAGCCTTGCTGGTCAGCTCTGCATGATATGGCAGGGTATGCCACATACATGGCACTGGGTGTGATCCACCTGGGGGTTGACGGTATTGGTAGGGTGGCTGTCCATTGCATATGTCATAGCTGTGTGAATATGGACATTCAACATGTTTATCACCATGGTGTGGGCACCGTCCTCGAGCGAGGTATGCTGTACACTGCTTGTTGAGGGTGTGTCTGTTGCATGCAGGTATCACACATCCATGCATACACTGTAGCCCTGGCAGGTGCTATGTGCTGGGATATTGATCGACACAGTGCTGTATGTGGACACACACCACTATCCCATGCACATGGATGGCTGCCTGAACTGATGTGGGTAACACATATGTGTACATCCAGTGCCCGCTGCCACCCACATGTCTGCTGCTGCACTACACACCGCCATCCCTCCCTCTGTGAATGTGGTGTTGGGCTCAGCAGAGGTATCCATGTATGGGGACAGGGATGTTCACATAGCAGGCCCACTGATGGTATCGGCGATCTGACCATACACATATGATGCACCCGTCACACATACAACCCATTCATATTGTTGTTCACAACGGTGACACAGCTATATTGCTATGCCGGAGGCATTCACAGACATACATACACACAGGCATGCATGTCCATCTGTGTCATTGCCTGGACTATTGGTGTGGTTTGGCACCCAACGTGTTTGACTGCAGGTGGCGCAGACCTACTGTGCACATGTGTACATGGTAGGCCTGTTCTACGGTAGGCATCTGTGATGTGCTGTGCACATCTCATATCTGCACATTTGGTTGGTGTCCATTGGTCCACGGGCCAGTGGTGGGACATACAGGGATGTTGCTGAACATATATGCATGCGACCCTGTACAGCTGTGACGCTAGCCTCTCAGATGCTCATGTGTCGTGGACGTGAACACCGTGACACACACATGTGGTTGTGGGCTGCCGTCTGCACTCCATCTCCACCTGTGGGTTGCTATCATCCCACACACTCCTTGTACTGTATGTTCAGGCTATGCACCTATGTGGGGCTTGTGTGCATGCAATACGATACTATGTGCCTTTTGCACCCATCACAGACAATGTCACACAGGTACACCGCAGCCATACACATCGCAGCTTGTTGTCAGCACGCCACATGTGGTACACACCTAACACATCTCCTGTGGGACATGGTAATTTGTATGGGCATGTCCAGTTGTCACATACCACAGCTACCCCTACATGACGGCTATGCAGGACATGTGTGTGGACATCTACTGTGACATGTACACGAGCAATGCCCCCTACCTACATCACATGGTACTACCTGTGGAGTATGTGTGTCTGCATCCATGCTATGGCCATAGATGACAATTGTACATCAATATGTGCAACATACCTCATTGGGGTTGTCATGTGCACATGTTCCATGTGTCAATGCATTGTTTGTGTCTGTTACGGTCATTGTTGTGCATGGTTTACATGGCTGACATAGCGCATTGTGTCTGATTCCAGGTACTTCATTCGCTACCAGCATTGTACCTGGCAATACATTCCAGCCATCATGTAGCCAGCTTAGATGACAAGGTGTTCCGCCATGTGCACATATGTCACACAGTACGAGGGTGACTGACACACATTGTCAGGACTGGGTTCTGACTGCTGTGGCTGTGTGTACCGGTGTTGACAACCATGACTGCACCAGATGGTGTCTTCTGGATGTGTGACATTCACAACAAACACCTACATTCACATGGCAGCGCATCGTCCACGACAATGGACATTCCTGCATGAACACTGTGTACGGTATGTCTGTATGACCACTGCATATATCACTGGTGGCCACCAGCATGGCTGCCTACAACAGCAGTGTGTATCCTGTGCAAACATGGGTTACACCAGTCACAACACACCTGTGTCAGATGGCCCTGTAGTGGGTGACAGTGCAGTTCCATTCATCATGTAACAGTATACATCGCGCACCAGTATGTTGCAGACATGTGAACGGCTGTGCTAGTTGACATATGCACACATGACACATCACCTGGTACACCGTGGTTCTGCCTTACGACCTGCTATTGTGACCACCCTGTGATGACATTGTACGCCCACATGGACTTGGACATGTGATGGCTCAATGGTGAATTAACCTCCAGGTGTGTGTCTAGCCAGGTGTCCAGTAGCCACTGGTCTGCATGCAGGGATAGTCTACATTGGCCTACTCTGTCACTGGGACTGTTGACTATGGTCATACTGTTGTTATGCAGGCATGTGCTGTTTGTCCAGTCTGATAGTCGTGTTCAAACACACTACCGTGGCACACATGACGGTGGACATCTGCCTAAGGTGTGCAGCCCACATGTACATCTTCACATGCTATGCTGCCTGTGCAGTGGTGTCACATGTCTGTCTCCGGCAGGGCTGTCACAGGTAGGCACAGCATGCAGTGATGTGTGACAATGCTTACACCCTCCACTGTGCTGTACACTAGCACTGCACACACAGTACAGCACACATGTCATTTATCTGCAGTGCCTGGGACCTGCCTCCATGCCCTACACGGCACACCTGCCATTCCAGATTGTACACAGATCATACCTCCCAGGCACATACCTGGACTGCAACACACACGGGTGGGTGGTTCCCACACCACACCGTGATTTACACACATACTGTATATTCCCATGACACATTGCATCATAGGTAGTCCATGTTCAGATACCCATGTTCGTGGCCGCTACGCACATTGTGACACGCGACAGTGAATACACTGTACACCACAGGTTACATGCCGGTCAGGTTGGCATACTGTACATTGCACCTAGGACAGTTGCTACTGCTATGTATTGCCAGCAACACGCCCTTCCCTAGTATGGACTCCCATGTACCCACACATGCTTGGCCATGCAGTACGCATAGCTGGGTGACACATTACACGACACATACCATACCTACACTACCCTCAGCATGCACCAAACCTCCATGTGTCTGTGTGCTAGGCCTACACACCTCCCCCCTCTGTTTGCTGAACATCCATGCTTACCATCCCTGCTAGCCACACCCTAAACACACAACCATAGCAGCATGCATGGTACATACACACTACAGCCGGTATTACTGACATCCACTGACAGTGGTAGTTGATGGCATGGCACCCCGTACGATGGACAGTCTACGTGCCTATGCCAACACTGATCACAGTGCACTTCTGCTACATTTACACACTGGTAGGGACCATGCTATTCCACACTGAGACATGGTGGTACTGGCCTTTTCACAGACGCCACAGTGGTATTCCTGTTCCATGCACACGTGCTGTATGGGCACATGTGCAGGCTGTTGCACGGTAGTTATGTTCACCTGTGTCTTGTGTGTCACTTGACAGTCATGGTGTGTCCTGATGGTGCATGACATACTCCACAGCTAGCTACCTACACATGACTGCCAGACATTGCAGTGTGGGCCCTCACGCAGTGTGGTGGTATGTCTCTGCTGTTTGACTACATCCACATTCAATGCAGCATACCACGGTCATGCAGGCATTGACGACACAGATGTTGCTGTCATCGTGCCTGCCAATGGGGTACCTACCAACAATACACACTCTCACTCACTACAGGGTTCCAATCCTTGGCTGGACATTGTATTAACCCTGTGGACACATACATAGTACTGCCATGCACATGTTATGTCCGGGAACACAGTCCCGATGTCACCTCAAACCGCCGTAGTTGTTGTATCCCGCCAACCTGGCTGTTACATGTCTCTGCAGCAGCACACGTCAGTGACTGCTAGCCCATTCATGTACGTTGTGCACCCTGACCACCACACTACCACATCTATCACACTACACATGGATGGTACTGCATTGCACGTATGGGGCTGCATCTCTACACCCATGACTGGGCCATTCAGTATGGCACTGGGCCACATCTTGACATACATGCTTCACACACTCATTGACTACCTGCATGCCTTTCCTGGCACCCTTGTTGGGCTTCTGTGCGCCACAGCACACCACATCCCATGCTGGCCACCTGTCATATTATTGCATGGGTGGTTGGGGTGGTACAGAGGGTATCACATCAGACATGATCCGCTCTTTGCCCTTCAGCACCATTCCACTTTATGCTATTGCCAGTGTACACATCCAGCATCACATCGTACCCTGTGTATCGGGATGTTACGCCATGTGCCTTCTGTACAGTTCACACAGTGGTGCAGGCATATCATGCTAACTACAACAAGTCAGGGACGTGTGACATTGCACAGTCCTCAGACATGTGGCCCCTCATGCTCAGTATTTGCATACATACACTACCTGCTGTCACACAGTACTGTACATGCCTACATATACCACTTCTACATACCTGGCAGCATTCTAGCTCATCCTACTCATGTTGCTGACACCCATACAGGTGTCAGTGTGGCAGATATATCATGTAGATATCATTGCATCAGTTACATCACACATAGTGCATACACATCACCTTTGCATACTGACAGTCATGCGGTGTGTATCACATGGATACTGTCCCTATACAGGCATATCACGTTGTACATGGTTGATGTACACACACATGGCCCACATGGTGCTGTGGTTGCCATATTACACCATGGCGTGGGTACACATGTGCAGGACCACGCATTTCTGGACCGTATGTCTGGCTGATACCTTGGGTGCCCTTGTACCAGTGCCATACACACATGTACACGCAGGCCGTGTTACAATAACACGTGTGGTGTACCTTACACAATGGATACAACGTTACATGTCTCAGTATAGTCATGCTGTGCTCTCTACCCAGCTCAGACAGTTTACATATGCAAATGACAGTCATGTAACACATCTGTGCTCACCTGCATGCCACTAACACAGGGGTGTAATCTACTCTGCCATGGGCCATGTTCTCCACAGTACTGATGCATGTAGTACTCCTACATGGCGTTTGCAGTGGCCAGGGTGGGAGGAGCAGTCCTGCATGTGTGCACACATGCCACATTGCTCAGCCCGGGCGTCTGTGTGACATCCACAGACTGGACACACACCATGCTGTGGGACATAGGTCCTGTGCACATCCCACAGGGGCACACTGTGTCACTAGTCATGTGATAGCTTCCTTGCTGGTAGGGTGACACAGACCCATGGTACCACCACGGCGGACGTACTGTATAGACATGACAGTTGACATCCAGTTCTGCCGCTCAGTGGACACTACCATGGGGGGGGTCAGTACTGTGTACATTGCACATGTGTTTACACACGGCTCTGCTGGACATCATTGTGGCACACATTGCACCTGCTATGGAACGTTTGGACATGGTCACTTGCTGTTCCCTCCATTTCGGGTACCTATTCTGCTACTACATTGTCCCATATGTGCAGGCCATACATATCTTGTGTATGTACATAACATTAGGCCATCGCTCCATCATGCATGCTATGCCTGTGATACTGTCTATGATTTGTGAACATATCCATCATGCCAGCTTTGCATTACACATAATTGACATAGTCGCCCCTACTGCGTGGGATACGTGCACGTCGTGCGCACATTCCGTATGACATCGATGGTATATGCCCATGCACATGTGTGCTGTGACACTATACATACATGTCCTATCCCCTGCTGTGGCACTTCATTGTTGGATATCCACTGCCAGCATCAGCGTGGGTGGTGGCATTGTTCTGTGTTTGCAACCCCTATGGCAGACCTGGGGTACGGTTACCACCTGTGCCACTTTGCAAGGGACAGTCCCTCCTTGGGCAGTTGTGTCCTGACAAAATATATTACAAATGGCAAATGTCCTGAGATTGTAGGACATCACTATATGCCATTCTTATGTAAGAGTTGCATCACATACTTATTTATGTATGTACATTCCTAAATGTTACAAGACACACAATAAGCAACTTAACTGCTACAAGACTACAGTTTTCTTTATGCAAAAGAGTAGAGTTCTAACCTTTGTACTGACCATGGGTATGTGTCCACCTGTAACATCTGATGTGTGTCCCGAAGATTTCCCACTTTGGCCATTTGAAAAGGTGGCAAGCCGAACCTGGGGTTATCCCGGTGTGTACATGTTGTCCCACTGCTGTGCACACGTTGTCCACAGTCGCTGGTATGATGCGCGTGTTAGCATTACATATCCAACCTTCGCCTCTCTCTGCCTGATGGACAGGTATCTTTACCTACACACACCGTTCACATACTGTACAGATTCGTCATATGTATCGTGCATTACACACCAGTACATGTCGTGGGTTCGACATACCTTTCCGGCCTTTTGTTCTGGGTTTGTCTCTATTCCCTTGTTTCTCCTTCTCTATTCGTGTTAGTTCGGTATGAACATACGGTTTGAATATCCAGGTAGTCTTCCTTATATTCGTCGTCACCTGAGGCATGTGTGTTAATCAGGCCAATAGCTGTTCCTCGGTGTGTACTTATGCGCATATCGGCGGTGATCCCCCTTCCTTTCGCTCGTACGGCCGGCACTAGCCCATGGTTCTTTCCTCGTGTGGCCGTTGGTTATTTGCAATACCTTCGTGAGGATGGTATGTATTGTATCATGTTTGTGTGACTGCATCCGCTATGTGTGGTGTCGGGCACATTTCGCTGTGGTGTTAGCCGTGGATTGTGTGTGTTGAGTATGGTATTGTGTTCGACATGTGGGTCCCCGTGTCCTGGCGGCGTCTGTCGATGGCGTTGTGCATTCAGATGTGTTACATAGCTGTTATTTTCCTGTACATAGCGGATGCAGGGATGCATCAGCCGCTGCTAGTGTTTCCCAGGAGCTTGCTGTGGGTATGCCGCTGTCATTCACTGCCTGTATGTGTTTGCTACGGTTTTAGCTGTTATCCCTTTGATATGTGCAATGGGGTATATCTGCGGATGTGGGTGACGGGTACAGGTGTGAGTCTTGCATTTATACATACCAGATATGCTTGTGTGTGTGCTCCATCCCTGCTTGGGGAGCTGCGGGTTACCTGTCTGTTGTTCCGGGAATGTTTGTTTGGTTGATGTCGACTGCTGTCGGTATCGCCTGCATGTGTGCTTCCTGCACGTATTCCTCCTTCACATCGGTTATATATCTGCGGATGTTCGTCCGTGCCTACTATCCATTGGCATTTTGTCGCTGATAGTTACGGTGAATGTGGTCCCATACTTGGGGCGGCCTGTATGCTACCGGTAGCCTCCTATTCGTGTGCCGCTTGCTTACACACCGCGGTATTTACGGGACCGTAGGTGTTCACGATCGGTGCCGGGATAGCACATTCGTATTTTCGCCGTACATGCCTGATGCTGTGTAACGCTGGCGACGGACCGTGTGGAGTCTACCTTATGGCCGCCATACCTACGGTCATGGTTTGTACATGCGTCCTTTGCATCTCCTGTTGGCTATGGCCCTGTGGTACACTTTGGGACATTTCCGCTTTGCATCGTTTTACGTCGCCACGTGCATAGCCACTGAGGAGATGTCAGTACTACTTTGTGGGTACTGCTGTACATACGCCTATGGTTCCTGTACTGTATGCCTACGCCTGTTATTACACTCCGCCTGTGACATGTCATCTACATACACAGTTTACAGTGGCACACACATTACACACACACAGCGGAACACACGACAACCTCACCTCACACACACACATATTGCCGCCATGGCTGTCAACCTTCTATTTCCAGAGTGAGGATCACACACAGTAGTAATGTGAAACAAATGGGCATAATGTGGAACACATAGTAATGGCATAGTGACAACTTCAGCTAAGTAGGTCATAGGTTGATTGTAATATGCTGATTTACTTACAGTGAAGAACCTTTACTGACTTACTATGAGTACATTCTATTTACCAGGATGTCATTTATATACATTCCTAACAATGGATGTTTGACAGACATTTTCAATGTGGAACTTTGAGGAACTGCGAGGAACATGAACTGTTTTACACCCCAAATGAGGTACGTTCCTCATAATGTCGAACCTATGAACCTATGAACCTATGAACTTCACTGGTATGCTTTCCGCTTTCGCACCGACGGTTGAACACAATACCTACGTTGGCCGCATCGCCGGTGGCGGCGTGTATCTCCGCACTCATATCCTATGGATATGACACGCACATATCTAGGGTTGCCACCTTTTCAAATACCCAAAGTGGGACATTGTCTGTGGAAACGTCAGATTTTGCATGCAAACACATACCCACGGCCAGTACAAAGGACAGCAATTCACTTTTTTGACAGGATACAAACCTGTAGCATTACAGTTGCTTATTCTGTTTATTATCATATTTACATGTTTCTTCGACAAAATCACTGTTTTATGCAACTAATATAGAAATTATGGGAAATAGTTTTGTCCTACAATCTCAGGACATTTGCCATTTTGTCAATGTTTTTGCAGGACACAACTGCCCAAAGGGGGACTGTCCCTCACAACGTGGGACAGGTGGTAACCCTACACATATCCCGTTACTGTACCGTGGACTGGTGACCATCCCGACACGCGGATATGTATTGATGCAGGTTAACATTTCCATGGCTGGCGTTACCTGCCCTGCCCACCCTCCAGGATGATTGGGTTGTCGGTCACTATGTTTACTATGTGGTGATTTCGCGTCTTACTTATCTGTGAACTTGCATCCCTGGGTTCCATATTACCCTGTTGTACTTTATATCTGTGTATGCGTACATATATTTCTACATGTGTACTGATATGTATTTCCGTATCTGTGTATGCACATGAGTACATATGTGGTCGACTTGCGGCGATAGTGGCAGCATACGGCTACGCCGTGTGCTGTAGAACCGGCGTGCGTTGAGGTGTTGGCATTCCATGCTCTGCTGGCTATTGGGTGTGCGGTGTTTGGGTGGTGCCTTTGTTGGAGTCACACATACGTCCGCACATACGGTACACATTACGGGCGGACAAGTTTGTGTGGCGTCCATTTTACTGTGTGTGCAGGTCAGGAGGTGTCAGTCCATGGGGCCTACACTGTCAACGTATGTGCTATGCGTTCCCTCTTTGCCAGGGCGTAGGCATATTGGGTACGCCTCTGTCTACCTACTGGGGCTGGCTCAGTGTGTCCATGGCGCTGAACGCCCTGTGCCTGTGCTTGCCCTGGCAGTTGTGGCGGGCTTGGTGGCCCTCCGGCATTATGTCCCTGCAGCAGCTGTTTCCGCAGAATCATATTGTGTAGCATACAACATACTATGAATATGTGGGCACTTGTGCCTGGAGAGTACTGCAAGGCTCCACCGGATGTATCCAAGCACCGGAACCGTGATTTCAACATCCCGAACACACGCTCTATGATTATTCTGGTTTGTGCGTGTGCCTCATTATGGCGTTCTTGCATGTGTGTGTGTGCATTCCTGATGGGTGTCATCAACCACGGCTCCAGTGCGTAGCCAGCATCCCCCACAAGGTGACCTTGTGTGATGTCCCCCCTGGCGAATACCTGATACAGCTGTGAGGCATGCCAGATATGGGAGTCGTGGTAGCTTCCAGGGCTGCCAGCACACACATCCATAATAATGCCCTGCGCATTGCACACGACCTGGCAATTGATGGAGGGGTATCCCTTGCGGTTTATGTAGCGTCTACCCTGCTCCCCGGGTGGTGACTTAATTTCTATGTGCGTACAGTCTATCGCACCCAGGACCTCCGGTATTGTGCCACACGGTGGAAGCGGCGCATATTGCTAGCCAACTCCTCCTGAGATGTGGGGTAATGTATGTGCTCATGGGCATGTGGAAACATGGCATCCAGGAACTGGTGTAGTACCCTGGATGCTGATGCCTGTGAGATGCCCATTATGTCCCCGGTTGGCCTTTGAAAGGTACCTGTAGCCAGTATTCGCAAGCTCACACATACCTTTGTGTCCACTGGGATGGGCTCCCCTCTGTTGTCTCTTGTTCTCAGGCGCGGCCAGCACAGCTCCACTATTTGCTGTAACGTGTCCCTGTCCACCCTGTAGCGCTCTACTATCTCCAGGTCTCGCAGCCCCTGGTAGGTCACCCTTGGTCTGAACACTCTCCTTCTCCTGTGAGGCCTACGGTCGTTGTCGGCACCACCCTCTGCAACTCCGTCTGTCTCTGCCACATACCTATGCATCACGGCCGCGGCGGCACCCAGCATATACATATTAAAAGTTCCCCGTCTGTTTACACCCTACGGTGCGGCGTTTGGGAAATCTCGCTGTGTGTTGTGTGCATTCACATTTAATACTGTTGTGCTGTATACCCGCTGATGTCATTGGGTGTGTCTGTGCGGCCGTATCCACGGATTATTTCCGTGGTTTTACGCTTGCAGCTGCAACGGTACTGCCTGTAGTGTTACATTACAGTTGCCTGCATTGCCTTCGCCTGGCATCTTACATTACTGCATCCTGCAGGCACATGGCATATGATGCATTTTATCTGCAGCCGCAGTTATGCTACCTCTGTACTTGGCTGTGCTATTTCGGTTCTTTGCTCTTTGCATTTCTACTACATCCCCTACTATCTTTGCACTCATATGCCTCCCTTTCCCGTTATGCAGGAGTCTGCATGCAGAGTTATCAGCTGCCGGCGTTTGCCCTTCCTGCATTGATTGGTGTTAATTGCTCATTACGGATCCATTTACACTGCTTCCGCATTTCCTCGTATTCTCCGCATTACCTTCCTATATCCGTGGTTGTTGCCGGTGAGGCCGTCACATGACTGGTTTAGGGAAGGAGTCATCCTCGTGCACATGCATTTGTACGCGCATTCTGTACTCTCAGCGCATCTATTTCCTAACACGCCAGTCCTGATGCTGTGATGTGCATTGTACAGCCCAGATTTGCTGACCTCCAATATCCTTCCTCCTACAGTGGCACACCCTCTGTGGTTGACATGTATCTCGTGTAGGCCACTCCTCGGTGTAGTACCGCTCGCCGCTTGCTCAATCCTTACGCGGCGCCGCTTTTGCGATTCACTATTATCTGCCTCATTTGCATGGAATTGACTACTAATACATGGTTACGGCGCGGACACCGCCACCACTCCTTGACAACCATTGCGCTGGGGTTGCAGCTTTACATACATACTATGGTGTGTGGTGGCTGTGCAGCTGATTTGTGTTCTACTGCTCTTTTAGGACATTGTCATATTATTTCATTGCTTTACAACTTCTGTGCACATATCCCGGGGTCTGCTGTTCTTTCTACATACGTGCCATTTATGTCATTTTTTACATTTTGTGCATATTTTCTTTGGACATTCTCGGTGCCTTTCCACATTGGCATATTGCACCTATATGATACCTGACTTTGACAGCCTTCCGTTACTCCTCCGGTATGTTTGGGTAAATGTAAACCGTTTTTTTTGGTTTACATTGCCGCGTTCTACGCTACGCCTCGCCACTCGTGGATCGCTATTTGCCCTCATTTGCATGGTGCAATACCGCACACAGTGTGTTTTGCATACCTACGCCGGGGGCGGGGACGGTCCGGCGCACGCCGGTAGTGCACGTGGAATTCATTCATACCTGAATCGCTAAGCAGCCATATTTGGCGTTATAACGCCGACGCTATGCTGGCGCCTGGCGCAAGGTTCATGAATCCCGGGGAGAATATAAGCATAACATATATCTCATAGAAATCAGGACTAGAAGCACACTGTATAGTTGCAAGTAAACAGTAAAATGCATAAACTGATGCAGTATATTAAAACAGATATATTAATAAAACTAGGTGCAAATAGTACTTTTACAATGAGTAGAGAATTTATAGGCCTAAGTACCTATGGGAATACAGTGCTTTAGTGTTACAGACTTAACCTGTAGCAATGCACTGAATACCTTCTGAAGATAAGCTGCCAGAATTTTTTTGAAGTACTTACAGTATATGAATTCTGCCTCCAGCCAGTCAAAGCAAGATTTTGATAAGCACATATATGCAGACAGGGTTGCAGTCTAAAACAATGAACTCTATTGTGACTGAATGTTTTTTTCAGGCTGTAAATAATATTGAATGCCCATACAACTGAACTTTGTTTTAAATGGAAATTTTGCTGCCATCATTTTCTATGGGATTGTGGTGCAGCAGGATAAGGGAATTTGCCCTAACCCGTCTGTTGTGTGATCTTAGAGTTAGCATGTATAATTAGCAGGGGTGTGGGGGCACAGATCATTGCTTCGATGGTTGGAATTTTGGATAGTCAGTTTTTGATGATTTATATATATATATATATATCTATATATATATATATATATATATATATATATATATATATATATATATATATATATATATATACTTCACTCTCCTTCTCTCCTCCCTCTCGTTACTTATTTGTGCTAACCCTAAACATACCCTTGCAACTAACCCTATCCCTAAAAATTATGTTTTTTAAAACCCTTTTCCCTACCACTACATAAGACAAAAGGACACAGAGCACACGCGCGCGCACACACACACACACACACACACACACACACACACACACACACCATAAAAATGCAGAACATTGAATTTATCCACTTACCTCACTTACCTAACCCTTACTCTAATCCTGACTTGCAAACCCTTGTATTTTCAGACCAACTGCTATAACACATTCTTGCACATGTTCACAACCTCCATGTTTTAATTTAGACATTAATTTTCCTGCACACTCCTGCTTACCTGCACTATGCAAACCTTAATTCAACTATAGGTGATTCACACAAATGAGTATTTACACATCTGTGCATTTTCTCTTTTTTTATACCCACAAAAGCTTTTCAACCAAATGAGTATTCAGCCTTTTGAGTTACAATTATATTTATTTTGCATCTGTTTACTAGGAGAGTCCGACTGGTGGGAACCCATTTTCAGAGGAGGCCTGGGGAGAAAAGCTCCAAACTGAAACAAATAAGCAAATACAACATATGAGAAAAATGTAAGATAGGTCATATCAAAGTTTCAAGATCATCCTGATGGCAATATTACAGGAAGAAAAAAGATCTTTGATGAGACCTTAGTTTATATATATATATATATATATATATATATATATATATATATATATATATATATATATATGTTTGCAAGACAAACTATTTAGACAGTACAATATACGTAATAAATACAAATAATATACGCATTTAGACAAGAAAAAACAGAGTATTCACTTTCCTATAGAACCTAGTTAAAGTTGTTTTTTGCTACAAATAATAATACAAATTTTGAAAGGAATTTGGGAAGACAAAAAATTTTGAAATATCAAACAGAAAGAAAAAAAGAAGAAAAAAGGAAGATACAGTGGTAAAGGACAGTAAGTGGAAAAGCAAAGCCGTTAAGCAGGTGAGGGAGACAGGAAAGGTATATTAGTAAATTAGAGGAAGAGGTTGGTTTTGCAGCTTGCTAAAACTTTATATCTGTATCTATTGTAGGGAACCCATTTTCAGAGGAAGTCTCAGAGGAGGCCTGTGGAGAAAAGCTCCACATTGAAACAAATAAGCAATATTATATTCTGTATTACCATTGTAAATATTCTCCTCTGTATTTGTATTAGTATTTTGCAATTGTCTTCTACTTGTATTTTGTATTGTGGAGCTTTTCTCCCCAGGCCTCCACAGAAAATGGGCTTGCGGGTCCTAGTGGGCTTCCCTGGTCATCAAACTGAAAATAAATACATAAAATAAATATATCTGTCTCTATATCTATCTAAATATATATATATATATATATATATATATATATATATATACACACACACACACACACACACACACACACACACTCACACACATACATCTATATCTATGCCTATATCTATATTTATATCTATATGTAGACAGAGATAGACATAGATATACATATGTGAAAATCAGATATGAAAAAAAAGTATTGACTAAATAGTTGCTGTCATTCTAGCATTATATGTGGGTTCAGTTTGAGTTAGCATGGGACAAGAGGACTTATACACCCAACTTGCTTTGGAAGGAATAGCCTGCACCTCTTGTTCAAAGGCTTATGCATACTGGCTAAATATTTTGGTGTCATCATAGTGCTTTTTTAAGCATAGTCTACTTAGCATTCCAGTGTAACAAATCCATTAAACCCTAATTTAGACCTCATTGGGATGCCTCTTCTCAAGTCTAAAACTCTCAAAAACAAATTGCCTGATCTTGAGGCTCTCTTACAGCGGAAACATATCCATATTTGCGTAATTACTGAAATAATGACACTCTAGCTGCTGACTAGTTACACAGGTGTCATCTTTGTTGTGACTGTCTTCAGCAATATGTACAACAAAAGCTTCTGGAGCAAAGCTGGTGGCATTGCCCACTGAATGTACTGTGGTGGTGTGAAGGTGACAGCAACAGCTTGGGACACCAATGCTACTGGAGACAGGGGCAGTGGTATAGTTGTCACTGGTGGTAGACCAGAAGGCCATGATGGTGGAATGGATGCTGATCTGGATGCTGCTGCATACAAGCATAAAATAAATGTAAAGAAATAAAAGAAAGCACCAAAGAAATCTATGTAATAGAAAGGGTAATCACAAGGAGTGTGGGGTAGAGAGAAGGACAGACATAAAGAAAAAGTGCAACTGAGGCATAGGTTCATAGGTGTGTACTAGGCTTATGGCCCTGGAGCCTTTACAAGCCTAGCCATAGGATTACATTGGCATTGCGCCACCTCAACTTAGTTCCCAGTGCCTCTGTCGAGTAAAGCCACTGGAGTGATCCCCGGGGTGAATTTTCTAGTTCCCATGCATTTATCAAGATTTCTCTTGAAGAGGGCCAGTGATGTGATCTGCTTGACATGTATGGGAAGTCTATTCCGTAGCATGGGCAGTCTCTGGGTTATGAACCTGTCCCTCCAGCATGTTCTGTTGATTAAGGTAATGAGGTTGAGGTCTCTGGAGCATGTGGTGTGGAAGGATTGGGATTTCTTTAGATGTAGCATTTCTAACAGAGCTGGATCAGACATGGATTTGTAAGTCAACCAGAGATCACCTCTAAGTAGGTGATATGAGACAGAGAATAGTTTTTTGAGTCTGTCCATATAGGACAAATTGACTAGGATCCTCTTTGTCAGGTACTTTTGTGGCCTCTCCAGTTGTTGCAGGTGTCTAGTGAGGTACATGCCAAATGCGGCATTGTACTCAATGATTGGCCTAATGAGGGAAGAGAAGAGGGAGACAATGACCTCTTTCCTCCTGGATGCAAAACCCTTAGTAATGAGATGTGCCACATAGAAGGATTTTCTGACCACAGTGGCAATGTACTATGACTATCTTACATGTACTATCCTTCAGTGGGCAAGAAACATTCTCCCACAGTAACAATAACAATAAATAACAATAACAATAACATGGCATTATATATCCATTAGAGGAGATGAAGCCACAGCTATCAGGGCAAGCAAATCAAAAGGATAGCGTTCTATTGTGTTATTGACATAGGTACACATCAAGGAGCAGTCAACCACACAGTAATGTTTGTGTGTGATATAAACATATGTATGTGGAGATAAAAGGGATTTAGATTTACTGCTAACAACAGAACAGATCATCCACTTGAATGAACACGAAACAACAACCCAAAAGGACCGGTGATATCATAACAAACAGCCAAGGGTAGAGCTGAACTGACAGCCATTATTACCTGAACTGAAAGCTAAACTACGTATGTGCTGAGTTACATTTGCAATCATGTGGGATTCTGCAGTGAATCACACAGTAACCGTGTTTATCACACATGTGAAGATATAAAATGAAAGCTTGCAGCTTGTGCCCATGTTTACATCACAAAGTTGTGGGCACAGTACTCATAAGGACAAGTAAGCAACAACTGCAAATTGTTATGTGATGACACAATAAACAAGAAATATGCAGGGTTACAATACACTAGCAAGGATTAGGAGGACAATCCAAAGTTATCAAAATATTTAATTCATAAGTCAAAGGCTCAATCTGCAGTACTACCTGACAATCTTGTTCAATGCCTCAGTTAAACATGCATTCATTTCATCAGTCCAAGTAGGCTGATAAACAGTTGAATGAAATTTGTACTAATGACATGGAGACTTCAGCTCACACATAATTTCCTATGAAATGTAGTATCTGTAGTGCTGTAAAGTACTACAAATGTAAAGGCCAACCACTAATGATGCCAAACAGAATATGAGTGGTAAAATTGAACACACTGGCATTAGGAGACTATGAAAGCAACATCTTAACATGTTGAGCTACAGTTATAGGTCCATTGAAGGGTGCACCATTAGACATGTATAGCATCAATTATCTATAGTGCTATCGATTAAAACTGAGCATAAAACCTAAGCTCCAGTATTGTATAAATTATGTAGAACACCACCTATATGGGCAGCTGCATTCTGTGAAAAAATAGGGAAAATAGCAGATGTCCCAAAATAGTAAGGCAAAAAAATACTTTATAAAATTATTGTTGCAGTTACTTTAAACTATTATCTTTGCATCTGAACCACTTTAATGGTACAGGATATATCAGAAACAACTGACATTTACAACATCGACTGTGTTTGTAGGGTAAGTATTGAACTACAGCACTTTTCTCTGCCTGTAGGTATGGTTTACAATAGAAAACCATATATTTTCAAAAATAAAGTACAACTTTGGACACTTGATAAGGTGGCAACCCTGTGGAAAACCCACACCTATCCTGACTACAGCTATAACTGACCAAATACTCTAACTCCACACATTTACTTTGTACACATCCCCTTGTAACTAGATTTCATGAAAAAAAACCTTCCTCATACAACCTGAGACACTACTCACAAGTCAGATCGACTCTCATTACCCTTAGGACAAAACGCCACAGCACTGCACATGCCTTCTCCTCTCAGCTACTTACTCTTTGGTAAGCTCTCATCATTGACATTATGGAAATCAACACTTATTCAAAATTCAGAAAAAAAAAGCAATGTATTTTGGCTTTCCCCAGTTAGGGATCGCCACAGTAGATCACCGGTCTGCAGACAGATTGGCGGTTGTGTTTTTACGGTGTTGAGTTGCCAGCTTAATGCCATACTTTCACAGAAGGCACATCCATACACACATGCACCTACTGCATGTCTTTAAAACTCACTCAGCTGCAAGGAGGACATGCAGACTCCACACAGAAAGAGCTCCAGCCAAGAAATGAACAAGAGAACTTCTTGCTGTGAGGCAGCAACTCCATCCACTGCACAACTGCAGCCGACTTATTCCAGACTCAGAAAGCAACTAATAAAGCACTTCTTCATCCAAGCCAAATACTCCTGCTTCACCAAAGGACATATCATCTAACCATATTTCTGAGTTTCTTCTCCTTTCTCAAGATTCACTGAAGATTGACCCACTTTAGAAAGTAATGTGTGTATTGTGCATTGCACACTGCTTAATTGCACATTGCACACTGTCCTTGTTCACTGGAATGAACTAGCATGTTCTCTGTAATTACTTCTGGACATGAAGAAAAATAAATGGGAGTGTGTTAGATATGTGCATGGCAGGCAGGTGTAGTCTGTATGGGGAGGTAAGCCATGGATTACTTATAGTATGTAAGTGGTGAGTGCATGGGCACCTCTGCCTGCCACTGGCCCAGGAGGTCAGGATTATGTGTCTTAAGGTCACTGTGGTGGTAACCACATTGTTGCATTTTTGGAGGGATTCCCATTATATATCACACAAGATGTTTGGAAATTCATGATCACACCTGTCTTCACATGTTCCAACTGTCATGCAATGACAGGCAGTTCATTTGTGTGACATGGCAGAAAAGAAAAAAACAAGTAATGTATGAGAATGTTCAAGCATAGGAGTTTGAGGTGTGAAACATTGAAGCCCAGTCTCTTGATATATAATGCTAGTCTATTATACATTACAGTTACTCCACTTTCATTATGTATTGTTAGGAATTACAGATATACCCTTAGAGGCATGAGCTGAACTGAGCATGTGCAGTGCTGTCTGCAGGTGTCCAGACATGTGCTTGATATTGCTGGGAGCTTATCCCAGAGTTTAGCTGGTATGTATGATTCAAAAATTGAAGAATTCAGAAACATTTCTGTGTTGAGCCATCATCTGTATAATCCACACACACAGACAATCAAAATAGCCTAATATAAGTGAAAGAGAAAACAGTGAGCCCCATCTCAGTACAGAAGAAGCTATGGAACATCATTAGTAGTGTTAAAAAGCTCCATATTTACATCAAAATGGGCACCTAATTAACCTGTAACAAGGTACGTCCAGGACCATCTTAACAGCAATATTGGACACCGGGCAAAGCAGTACACTAGGGCCCCTACCAACACAACCAGTCACAGGATTAAAAATGAAAATGGGGCATTTTGCACACAGACACACACACACACACACACACACACACACACACACACACACACACACACACACACACACACACACACACACACACACAGACACACACACACACACACACACACACACACACACACACACACAATCCAGATGACACTTACTTGTTGAAGTGGAACTGTGGGAGCAGGAAGGCAGCAACGAATGGAACTTTAAATTCCACATGGTAAGAAAAACAGGTGATGCACATACAGATGCAACTTTTAGGAAGGCTGTCACTCCATTTGGATAATTGATATTTTAGAAAGGCTGCTTTTGGATAATTAATGTTTCAGATTATCAATGTTTTACTGTACAATGCTTTCGAATATTTATAATTTTCATAATTTTCACAATTCTTCAAATATTTATAATTTATTACGATGTGGTATTTATTTATTTATTGACAGCAAGTCACAACATACATAGATTAGCATGGGGTCCCTATGCTTCTGGAGACCCTGGGCAACTGCCCAGTTTGCCCATGTGTTAAGATGGCACTGGGTAAAAAATGGCACTGGGTAAGTCTCAACTTTTTCAGCTTAACATATGCAACTCCTATGCACTGATAGCTGCATCATTAATTAGCCACATATAAAACTAACAAAACTATCCAGGGATTCTTAAACAGAAGTGAACTGAGAGAAGTACTTGTACTATTTATATTTGTTGTGAAGAGGATAGTGAAGCTTAAGGGGAAATACATCATTCTACCTGGGGTTCTATCACCTATGTGTGTTAAACAAGCTGACTGCTGTACTCTGTATTAGACCACCACATATGCCAGAGTATTTCTCACAATAAATACCAGATCACACTAATATTATCCAGAAGTGTTATAGTAGTACAGTTGTTGTACTGGAGGGCATTTGGTTGCAATATATAACTGACATTTGATGTACAGCCTGGTTAAAGATATGTGAATATCAGACACACAAACAGCATGGTGGATATACTCAGATTTGTGGGACCTTCCTATCGTTTTAGGCATACTTACAGATCTGTGTCTAAAAGAAAATCTAAGAAGAAGCATACTGGAGTCTGTTGGCAAACCTACTAGGAAGACCAGTTTTTCAGATGCAGAAAATGAGTTGCTCATCCAGAGCTTTTTGTTTCCATGGCCAGTGACTCTGGTTTGGATGCAGCCTAATGGGCCTATCATGATCGTGCTTGGGAATATCTGGTCATAGATATAAATGCTATTGGTGGACAGGACCTTTCAAATGCAATTGTCTAATGCAAGGCCAGTGACATTATTAATGCTGCAAAAAAAGAGCTGCCCACCTGGCAAGGAAGGGCAGGTCAGTAGGTGGTGGGCGTCTGGTGGAGGCAGCTCTACAGAGAGAGGAAGGAGTTTTTGGTCTTGCTCAAATAGGACCCACAGTGTATTGCTGAATATTGGGCAGAGGCTCACAGTGTAACTAGAATATCTGCTGAAGATGCTGCAGGTACATTCAGATATTTCTCTTTAGCAGCACATGTAGGTCATTTACAATCATCCCTCTTTGGCCATACACACATACACACACACACACACACACACACACACACACACACACACACACACACACACACACACACACACACACACACACACACACACACGTCCTGAACAATGGGCTTTTGAAACATTTCTCTTATTATGTCCCCCTACCACTACATCACATCTAATGCACACACCTGCACAGTTTCTCATATAACGGCATCCGCACATGTGCTCTCCCGCTACTAGTGCATTTGATGATACCTGTGCTCTACCCTTTGTACAGTGTTACTTGGGTTGCCTATGTTTGATGCATTGTGTGACCAGCTTATACATGGGAGAAGTCAGTCTGACATTAGATATATGTTAATGTTGTCTGTTTGGATTTTATAGAAACATCGGGGATTTCTTCAACAAAACCCCTTCCTCAAGGTATTTCAGTTACCGGTGTGATTTAGGAGAGCTATTATTCCAGCACTTCATTTAATACTATATGTCTGTTACTGAATTTCTCTTATACATTTGTCACATTTTGGTGTGTTCGTAGATGGTTCTTTATTCAACATTGCAAATGTGGAACTCCCACCATCTGAAGTTGGGGAATGTGATGCCTCTGAGGATGATGTCAGCATTTGCTGGCACAATCAGGTGTCAAGGTGTGTGTGTGTGTGTGTGTGTGTGTGTGTGTGTGTGTGTGTGTGTGTGTGTGTGTGTGTGTGTGTGTGTGTGTGTGTATGTATGCAGTTTCTATGGCTGCAGACACACAGGACACGCACACACACACACACACACACACACACACACACACACACACACACACACACACACAGGCACATCATGCAGGGATGACTAGTTGCAGTAGATGCCATCACTCAGGGGTGTGCACCACCCCATACTGGACACATATCAGGAACTGCCAGTAGCTCCATTGAGCAGGGCTGACACATGGGGGTGAGTTCTGTGTCTTCATGGAAACAGTGGTTACCACCCACTCCCCCGATGTTGGTGTGTCAATGGCTACAATCCAGCACATGTGCATGACAATCATAAAGACATGGGGTTGTACCACCACAGCAGTAGCAGAATTGGTCAGGCTGAGACAGGATGTGTGGGATGCCATCTGTGAGGCATCTCCTGCATGTGTAATTGTTTTAATAGAATGAATCATCTACTTTAATGTACCCAATCATCTCAAGGTCACCTGTCAAGCATGAGGTGGCATTCACAGCACCATTCCACTGATATGACTACAGATAATAGTAATCAGGACAATGGATGAGGTACACCATGGTCATACAGTGCCAGGTAGTCCACTACTACAGCTGTTGTTAAGGTATGTACACCAAAGGGAGGGTGTCCAGAGGGTGACGGCCACAGTGTCATGTCTGATGGAGGTTATCGATGGAGGTTATCAATTACTGTCATCCATCACTCAAACATCTGGCCAAGGGAGGGGAACCATGAGTACTACTCCTTGTAGGGGCAGCATCAGTGGGTGAGCATACACACAGGATATTCAGCTTCCTACAATGCAGGCCCTGGACCTGTCCAGTAGATCGACATGCATTGTAGCACTTTGTGTACCAGTAGATATACAGTAAGACCATCACTAGTTAGAGTACATCACACACACACACACACACACACACACAGACACACACGTCCTGAACAATGGGCTTTTGAAACATTTCTCTTATTATGTCCCCCTACCACTATATCACATCCAATGCACACACCTGCACAATTTCTCATATAACGGCATCCACACGTGTGCTCTCCTGCTACTAGTGCATTTGATGATACCTGTGCTCTACCCTTTCTACATTGTTACTTGAGTTGCCTATGTTTGATGCATTGTGTGACCAGCTTATACATGGGAGAGCTCAGTCTGACATTAGGTTTGCTTGTATCAGTTTTGATGTAGTGTATCTGCTTTATTAAGCTTCCCCTGGGATCAAAACTAAGTACAAGCCACTATCTCTTTGCCAGTGCCACAGCATATCTGGTTTAGCATGGTCATCCCCTGCATCTGTCTACTCCAGTGACTCCTTATCTAAGTCTGCCTCGACTGCCTGGTGTTCTACATTGTACTTTTCCTGCAACTAGCCCTTTGTTCTGTCTGCCTCCTCAATATCATATTGTTTAACATCGCAAATATTGCAAATTTTCACAAAGGTGCTAGGATCATACTGCAAGGTGTCACGTGATGAATCCAGACAGTGAAAGCATGCCTTCAGCCACCCAAACACATATTCAGTTATGTTATTTATTGCTTTATGTTCATATTGCTCTATTGTCAAAATTGTATAGCTTTTTATTTTACACCATAGTGAAAAGTTTTTGTGTTATTTGTAGTCTATTGTATATTTCAATTTGTATTGATTGTGGAGCTTTTCTCCCCTGGCCGCCACTGAAAAAGGGCTTCCTAGCCCAGTTGGACTATCCTGGTCAATAAATATAAGTAAATAAATAAATAAATAAAAATAAATAAATAAATATTCCTGGTATGTGAATGTGCAAAACCATACCGATGCTCAACTTAATATTGTGGATGTCTTTTGGGAATCATCAGTCAGGGTTCCAGATCATATCTAGCATCATCAATAAGAGAGCCCTGGGGAAAATTACCCTTTGAAAAACACTGATATATTTCAAAGGTGTGCCATATGCAGGAGGTGTGCAAACTGTATAACTGGTATGCACACACATTGTAGATGATACCCTGTGCATTACAGATCACCTGGCTGTATGCAGTGATACTGTTTACGATTAACTTAACTCAACCCAGGTTGCCAGGTGAGGCCTTAATTTTAGTGTGGGTTAAGTCACTGGCTTGCAGAACCTCATGTTAATGGGATAGAGCACTGAGATCTGGCATGGTGTTCTCTCCCTCCTCTGTGGTATATGGAAACCGCATATATTCCCCAACACGCTGCAGCATGGCATTGAGGAAATGATGGAGTATTGCAGAAGCAGATGCCTGAGATATGTCCACTGTGCCCTAGGTAGAAGGTCCCTGTAGCTATTAAAAGTAGAGATATAAATACCTAGGTATCCAGTGGGATAGATAGTCCAAGATTTCCCAGATGAGACATGGACTCATTAGACTGAAACAAAATCCATTTCCAAGATTTAGAGTGCTTTATTTTATAGATCTTGTCATAACAAATATTTAGTAAATATTTAGTTCCACTTGAAGATTCTTTTTTTTTGTTTTTTTACATTAATGTTGACCTCTTGTAAATATGTTTTAGTTTCCAGGGTTACTGGAAAATGTTACATTGTTAGGATGTACCTGAAAGGGCTGCTACTATCTGATAAAGTTTATTTTATTATGAGAATCAGTACCTGATGTCGTTATCCATTCAAAATGCTGAAATGAAAACTCTTGATACATCAGAAGGTGATACTTTACAGTATACTGACACAAGATGTGAAAGAACTCCTCTCACGTTTGACGTTTTCATACAGATTTCTGCAATACAACTTCCTAGGTTTTAGTAACGCATAATACCAGGCCAGTACCTTGCAGATAATATGGGGGTTTCTAAAATGATTTATCTCCAACAATTTATTTAGGAATCCTAAGAGCACTTAATGTTGCATTAGACTCAGGATAAATTAAGTAAGTAGAATAAAGACATGCATATTTAAATATTCGTATCAATATTTGGGCTATGTTTGTAGAAGATTTATCACAAAAAATAAATTATGCTACCTATCTTGCTACATTGTCTTTTGCCAAAAGTATACAGATACAACCTTTACTGAATTTGGTCTCTTTATTTACAATATCCATACCTGTTACAGTAAACTGGCTGCTCTAATCAGAGCCATGGACACAGAGGACAACACCCTTTGTCCCTTATTTCAGAATTTACAGTACTGAAGGGTGTTCATCACAATCTGTCTTTCATCAGTGCAATCATGCTGTAATTTAATTCAGTGTGTTATACCCTACTGTTATTTGTTTCGTTAATTAACGATTAGGAGGCAGCTATTAAACTCATTGACAGTGCTCAGTTGTAACTGTCAGTTCCATTACTGTGCATTTTATCTGGGATCCTTCCGAGTTAGTGTAAGACAGTGGAACTTGTAATTATCTTCTGCAACCTTCGGACTGCAAACTACTGACGTAGGTTTTGCCTAATGTGCATCAGGAAGGAGGAAACTGGAGCCTGCAATGCTGCATTCTAGATCACTTCCCCCAAGACCTTCCTAACGTCTAGCCACAGAATACAACTCTCTTTAGAAAGGAAATATACATCCTTTTGCAGGGAACTTCTTACTTTTCCTATATAGTAGACTGCGATGTATTAAAATCCCTCAGTGATTATATCACAGTGACTAATTATCAGATGAACACATCTCATACACCCATCATCGACCCCCTGCAGTCCTGTGGTTATTTTATCTCTGGGGATATTTTATATACGCATTGCATTGTTTTTCATTTATGTTTACTGCTACAGCAATCACTTTTGTCATAATTTACCTTCGTCTCTATGCATGTCAGTGTTTTTACCTATTTCCCATTAACTTCTTTTGGAATCAATTATTCTTCTGTTCTAGAACAAGTGCAACACCAAATGGATGACAATTTTTGAAACAGTGTTCATTTTCCATGTATACTTAATGAGGTAAGACTGTGCAAGTGACATTATTGTCTTAAAATGCATTGATAGGAGTGGGGATCTGTGTTATTTTCCTCAATCAAGACTTTTGAGTTCATTATTACCAGTTTAAAAAAGCATACCAAAATGAGCTACACACTTTGTTGTTGCACTTTAAGCATTTTAATCATCTGCTAAGATAATTATCTTTGATCCTACCTATCGACCATTTTTTAACTATCCAGATTTGTGGATACTTGATTAGATGTTAAATTAATAGGTGCAGAACATATGAATGTGTTTTCTTTGATGGATGAATGCCCATTTTACAATTTCTTAAAATTTGGAGTATCTCACTTCTTTGGGAATAGTTGGGTCTTTCAAGCCAAAATTTGAAACTTCTACCAGTACATCTTGGGAGTGACACTAAATGCAACAATATGATTTTACTTTTTTAGAGTTCATAACATGTACTGCCAGTGTGTAGCTATGTGTATTGCCTTTTGGGAAAGTATGGAGCCAGTTTAATCATGAACTCAGACTGGACACCCACAGACGGTTGATGATATTTTCACATTTTCTATCTTTTTTCCCTCCAGTTTTACAGGCTTAAGGGCAAACTTTCTTTCTCTCTTTCTCTCTCTCTCTCTCATATTTCTTGCAAATATTTGGTGTCCCAATGTATAGCTTCCAAGTGACCATCTGCTGTTTTCTGTTTGATTGCTCCTACTCATGTCACTATTGCAATCCTCTCAGGGCTGGAATCACTTCAGCTGCAGATGAAGTGGGAAGGGGACAGAGTAATACTGAAAGTAGCTTTTAGTGGCACAATATATGCTATTAGGTACACTTAAATGCTGACTTAATATTCATCACTGCTGGTAATACCAATCAGCTCCAGCCCTACCCTGCAAAGTCACTTCTTCAAGGCAAACTATTTTGATATCACAAAATTCTTTTAACCACCAGGGGAATGGTAATTACAGATAAAAAACAATGTCTTCCTAACCTGAGTGAGTGAGCTGGTTCCTTCTTTTTGTGTTGACCTTATCGGGCTTCATGAGATATTTTGCCTTGGTCCTTATGGCCCTGCTACCTTACATACATTAATTAATCCTGTTGCTTACAAAGCAATTTTTTTCAACACAGTCATGTTTTCAAGAAAGCCTTGCTCTGCAGTAGTTTGAAATCGGTTCTTAATTCCGGAATTGCTTGAAACATTCATAGGGTTACCACCTGTCCCTCTTTGTGAGGGACAGTCCCACTTTGAGCTGTTGTGCACTGCAAAAAAACCTAAAAAATGGCAAATATCCTGAGATTTTAAGACAAAATATATTTCTTACATTTTCTTTAATAGCTGCTTAAAACAGTTATTTTGTATCTGAAACACATAAATATTACTTGAAATAGCATAAGCATGTCAAATGCTACAAAAATAAGCTATTATTTTGGCAAAAAAGTAAAATTTTGTCCTTTGCATTGGCTGTGAGTAGGCTTTGTCCTGAAAAATTTCACATTTCTATGCAAAATGTCCCACTTTGGGCATTTGAAAAAGTGGCAACCCTAAGCATTCACTTTCAAATGAGTAGTAACAATCCAAGCAGCAACAGTTCTGCTTCATGCTGTGATGTTATGAGGTAGTGCCATCTATGGCAGGGAGAGTAGGACAGTATATGTGTACATATGCCAGCATAGCTAGCTGGAGTTTTGTAAAGCATTTTATGTTAGTTTACTGTCACATTGATTTGTACAGATGTTTGAGTTAAAAATATATTTCTAAAGTTACTTGTGTTAAAAAATGCATCAACTGTAGGTCCTGCTGGACATAAAGAATGTATACATGTTTATTAAGCTGTATTGTTGTAACTGATTAAATGTGTATGTTTATCAGAGAACCCTGGAAGGGTGGAAGGTTTGAGATGCTGCCACAGATCTTAGCAAAATTCTGTGTGTGTATTGTACTAGAGCCAGGTGATCACAGGTAATGTCATCCTAACTAGCATCTGGTTTCCTTGGAACTCTCACAGCAGCACTTTGCAACCTGACAGGAAAGATTTCTGACAGGATATATATATATATATATATATATATATATATATATATATATATATATATATATATATATATCACAAATCCACACAGACAAAGGCAGACATCATCTGGCTTTTGCTGTGGAAAGATACTCAGTACACTTCAGCTTGCCTTGCTTTATTAAGTAGACAGGGACCAGTAATTCCTTAGTTAGTGTGGGACATTTAGTGAGAATAGTCATGGCAGTAGCGTTGTTACCTCACAGCAAGAGGTTCTCCCGTTCGATTCTCGGCTGGGCTTGGGAGTGCCTTCTCTGTGGAGTCTGCATGTCCTCTCCGCGGTTGGGTAGCATTCGAAAGGCATGCGTGCATAAATGGGCATGCCTTCATTGAAAGTTGGGCGTCGAGCTGGCACCTCAGCTTTTTGTAAAAAAAAAATCTGCTGCCAATCATTAGCGGACCAGAGTTCCGCTGTGGCAACCCCTTATCGGGAAAAGCCGAAAGTCAAAACAAAAACAAACAAGTTTAAATTTTTGAATACCTTTCATTGTCACTGGTCCTTTAGAGAAAACTTTTAACATCTTGACAATACTTACGCTTGTTTTAGTGACACTGTGGCTGCTCCTGAAAACCTTGCTGCTTAGGCCACACTCTATGATTTGTATTAGTATTAATTTTACACAATATAATTGGGTGGTCCTTGTAAGACCCTTATGGCAGCTGACTGATAGCAGGGTGATTACCTTGGAGTCTGAGCAGAAAGGGAACAGCTAGTAAATCTATGCCAGTTTTTCCCGGATGTGTGTGTGTGTGTGTGTGTGTGTGTGTGTGTGTGTGTGTGTGTGTGTGTGTGTGTGCGTGTGTGTGTGTGTGTCAGCTACTGAGAACAGAGACCCAGAGCTCCAAAGTGGTCAGTTTGGAGTTTTCTGTGGGTCTGGAGAAAGAAAGGCAGTCCAGCCCCAGGTCTGGAGTGTGTTCCCTGTGTACTCTTAAGGGAAATTTTGGTTGGTGCAGGGAGTTGAATCTGAAAATGCTGTGTGAATCCATCTTTGCTCTTAGTGACCATTCCTCACCGGAGTCAGTGGTGAGGATTGAGTCTCCTTGGTTGCTGGCCTGAAGTAGGGATCCATCACACAAGCTATAAATCTTTCATTGTGGTTCGGGAATCTATAATGCACTGTGGTCTGAATGCAAATATTGCATCTTCACTGCTGCATCTGCTGCACCAAAGTATTACTAGGACACAAACACAAAACCCAAATGGACATACAGGAAATATATGCCCAATTTGGAAATGTTACCATGTGGCGTAAGTCTGTAGTACACTGTGCAATAACTATATCTGATTCAGAGACAGCCCTACCACAGGCTTTGTTCTGTCTCTGTGACATACCACAAATGTTAAAGAGGTGATCCAGGAGGGCAGCCTAGGAAAATTAGCCAGGGACTCTTCCACCAAAAAGTTCATGGTCAGCTACATAAATCACCACTGCAGGAGGCCATGTGAATGAATACAGCCAAAGGTTGTGTTACACCATCGCTTCCAATGGATAAGATCACATTAGAAGTGCCAGGGAGTTTAGGGGAGAGGTAGCTGTGTATGTGCGTGTGTGTGTGTCTGCATGTTTCAGTGCATACAGAAGGGGGAGTGACCTCTGTTGTGTATTTGTGTGTGTCCTGTGGGGGGGGGTGCACGTGCGTGTGTCATTTTGTGTGTGTGTGTGTGTGTGTGTGTGTAAGCAAGCATGGGCTAAGTGTTTGTGTGTGTGTGTGTGTGTGTGTGTGTGTGTGTGTGTGTGTGTGTGTGTGTGTGTGTGTGTGTGTGTGTGTGTGTGTGTGTGTGTGTGTGCGTGTGTGCGTGTGTGCGTGTGTGCGTGTGTGCGTGTGTGTGTGTGTGTGTGTGTGTGTGTGTGTGTGTGTGTGTGTGTGAGGGCCATCACACCTCTACACTTTCCTAGACAAACAAGCAAATCATGCAGTATTGAGGGGCAGGGAAAACTAGAGACCAGGAATAATTATTAATATTGTGACTTAGAGGCACTTAATAATATATTAGAGCAACATTTTGCAGTATGAAAAATATGGGGCAGAAAGAATACTAGACACAGGGGATGACTATTAATAGCATGAATTAAAGGCACTTAAAAATATATTACAACAAAATTTTGCAGCATGAAAGATGAGGGTCAAGAGGAACACTAGACACCAGGATTAACTATTTTTATTATGCCTTTAAGACACTTAAAAATACAATGGACAAACATTTTTATCATGAAAGATGTGAGGTGTTTGGAATACTAGAAATCAGGGATGCTCTTTATATTGTGCCTTATTATTTATAAGCTCAAGATGATAGCCTCCAGTATTACCACTAAGGCTATCATCTGTTGCGTAAAAAGCCACCCATTTCCACACTGGACGAAAAAAACAGTAAAATACTGCTAAATTTCCTATCCAGCCAGCCAGCTCCTCAGGAGAGTACCCCACTATTACTTGGCCCATAGCCATGGATCCATCCCCTCTGTGTCATGTAGTGCGGATGTTAATGAACTGACTCTTATTTTTTTTACCTGTACTTGTTTCATCTTTGTTCTTAAGTAGTATTTTAAACGGTTCCCAGTCTGCAGGTAAGAAGGTACAGACCTAATGTTTTACTTTGCTATCCAAGCTTACTGTTTCTTTATACTTTTTAGTGTGATGTATCTGCTTATTAGGCTACCCTTTATGGAACAGCCACCTGTATAATTTTTCCATTCATGGTCTTGGTGGTTTCTGGAGCAGCAGTATTCTTCAGACTTTAATTCTCCATTTGATTCCAGTATACACCCAGAAAAATAATGAAATGTTCCTGTGCAAAACCTGATTTCTTCTGCCCTGTGTCTGTGTCAAAGGTGAGTTCTAGTATAAAGCAGGACACCTCTGCAGCTGCAGCTTTAATAGATTTCAGTACATTCCCCACGAAATTGCATACCAAATACTGCCAGTTAGAGGCAACAGCTGTATTCAAAGTTACCATCCAGAATCTTTACTTTAAGAAATGATGTCTAGGAACACTACTCATCACTACAAATACATTTTCAGGTTCTTTCCCTGTCTATACCTCCATTCCCCCATTCTTCTTTGAAGTCATAGTAAAAAGCAACAGGCTAGGAATGTGGTGTGACACGGGACATGTTACATAACATGAAGTGACACACCATGGTAACGTTCTCACACCGAAATTACTCTACACCTAGCAATCTAATGACATAGAAGGATAAAGTCTTGACTAAGGCCCAGGCAATCTGAGTTTGCTTATCAGCTTTGAACTGTGATTGAGTTGGCAGGGAGAACGGGGCTTAACCTTATTAGGAAGGAAGGAGCAAAATCACTGACTGTGTTTAGCAGTCCTTCAGATGGCATGCATCCCACAGGAGTTTATAACCTTTGGATGGCATGCATTCTGTAGGGGTGTATATCCTTCAGATGGCATGCTCCTTGGAGGAGTGTATATCCTTCAGATGGCATGTACCCTGGAGGAGTTTATATTCTTCAGATAACATGCATCCTGGAGGAGTGTATATCCTTCAAATGGCATGCATTATGGAGGAGTGTATATACTTCAGATGACATGCATCCTGGAGGAGTGTATATCCTTCAGATGACATGTATCCTGGAGGAGTATATATCCTTCAGATGGCATGCACCCTAGTAGAGTGTATATCCTTCATATGGCATGCTTCCTGGAGGACTGCATGTTTGGTAGCCTTGTGGAAGCCAGTAATCTTAATTTAGGAAGTGTATGGGAGTATGTACTTGTGTAGGGGAAGGTGCCATATCTCCTATGGTGATATGGGTTTCATGTCACATGCACATGAAAGGGGTTAGGCCAAATAAGAAATATCCACATCATTGGGATGCCAGTGAGAACACAAGCAACCTTCAAAATTGCCTAAATGATGGTGCCTAGGGCAGCTCTGAAACATTGGCATTGCAGTGGCTTGATGGTCACGAAGTGTGGGGACAAAAAGCATAAATGAGAAAAAAATTACTTTGCACCCAAATGGATAATGACCAAAGTAAAGGCAGGTGGATTATTAAAAAATATGGGTTGAAAATTTGTATAAGCCCTTTCAGTTACTACTGAAACACTTGAAATATTTTATAACAAATGCTGTCTTACCTGGTTAAGATCAATATCATGTGAAGTGATATGTAAATTTATACAGGAGTCATTGTCTTCAGCATCCCTCTTCAAAACTCTCCACTAACACAGTCTGGTATAAATTATTAAGGATATGATCTGGTCCATCTTTGGCACTCTTAAGTATACATACAGGGCCAAAATGATTCAACATTGTTCACGCCAAATCTCAGAGTGATCACAGCAGTTGTATTTTCATTTTCTCTGACAAGATTACCCACCTCTGCTGCAATAAATATGAAAGCCAGGTCCTACATCAACAACGCTTGTCTTTCCTCCTCTTGAGGCATGCAGCAAGGGACTGGGCTAAAATCTTTGTCCAATATGATTTGAATTCAGCTCTTAAACCTGTATAGCGGTTCTTTGCCATTGATGGAAAAATACTGCCCTATGTGAGCAAAGCAGCGCTGATGATCCCAAATAAATGGAATGTGTGGGAAGTAAGAAAAAACTAACTCGTGAAACTAGGGCACTGGGTATGAGTTAAAATGAGACAGACCGATATTACAAAGACTGGGTAATTGTAAAGATACCAGAATGACATGTCAAAAGCATTAAACTGAATACATTTTTCTGCAGTTAGAACAGAATAATAACTGATCTAAACAACACCAAAAGCATCTGGCAGAAAATTTTGGTTTACCATATTAAAATACCAGGTAAAGTACAACTTGACCTAGAAAAGGACAGATTTATGATGAGCTAAAGAAGGCAGTTAGTGTTTCGCAAAAGTTCTTTGACATAGTGCATAAAACACCCCATCCTGCACCTCAAGCAAAATGGTAGTCTATCCGTTAACACCCTATGACTTCCTACAAAATTGTAGGTTTGCTGTCTCCAACTCAAAATTCTTAAACTCTCTGCTTAGAAATATGCCTAGCATTAGCAGGCAAATTGAGGAAGGGATCTATCCTCTGTTCATCAAGACATGTGGCACATTCATAATCATACCCTCTATTCATCCTTATAAGTCAGTTTATCTTCACATAATCTTTTATAACAATTTAAATGTGAAAAAAGCAGACATTTTCTTCCAAAGGAAGCCAAGGGAAGCAGATTTCAGAATGAAAAGTACAGGCCTACTGCCATCTGTTCTATTGGTTAGAGAAAACATTAATTGAATTCCTTGAAGAAGCCCTCTCAAGTTACATTTTTTTTTACAAATCTTGATATCTGAAGCAACATAGGACTATCATGTCTTTATAGAGGACAAGGGGGATCTGATCTGAAGAATATCCATTGTTCTACCATGGAATTTTTATTTTACTATGGCATTTTTTACCTACGAGAATTCCCAGAAAATGATACCAAGGGACACACCATCTGCTTGTTCCAGGCTCATTTATTGAGATCTTCCTTGTGCCTCGTCTGTGACTGCAATATTTGGATTGCTTCTAAATCATCTGGCCTACAAAGCTGATATAAGTAGATTTTTGCATTTGCTCTGTTTCAGTGATATTTACCACTTCTGTGCTGCATGTGAAGAACCTGAAACCACTGACATCTGTGATAACATGTCTGGGAGGAAATTTGTGCATATTCTCATATTAACTTGTATTGTATGCCAGCATGCCTAATTGTGAAAATGTAAATAAGTTTTTTTAAATGTTGAGCATTTCCCTGTGTATACAGAATGTTTAAATAATCTGTCAGTGTTTTGAAACATTTCTAACTGTGCATGTTTGTGAGGGAAATTCTAAAGCACAGTAGAGAATCAGCTGAACAGTGAGTGATGTCATTAGAATGTTCCTGGTTGCTATTTAAACAGCTGATTGACAGAAAAACAACTTTTTTTCAAACATCTGACTGTTATTTTTTAAAATAAAGACAGTTGAGACTGCAGTTAGAAGTGCTGAGCAATTTGTGAAGAGCAGCAGTCAAAGTGCTGTGCAGTGATACCTATGAAAGAGAACTCACCAAAACCTGTAAGCATGCCTTTTGCCTTGTTGTTATGTGTTAGATTAGATCAGAGACAGTATTCTTTAGTTATGTTAGAAAAGCTTAAGGTTCAAAGATTTCAAAGATTCAAAGAAACTTTATTGTCATTTAGGACCACACAAGTGCAGGCTAAACAAATTTACAAATATCAGCTCATATGAGAAATGCAGTGCAAGTAACATAGATATAGCAATAACAGAGAATAACATAAGAAAGAAAATAACCCATATGACATACAAGAGGTAGTTCACATTACATAAACAAACTCAATACCCATTATCTAATGATAAATAATAAATACCCACCACCACCAAACCTCTTCACCATTAAAATAAAGAATAAATAGAGACTAGTGAATAGCAGCTGTTTAGTTACTGTATTGCACTTGTTAACCTTAGACGTGACTTAGTACAGCAATCATATTGTGTAATAATAATACTGGCAGTAATAGCTCAGAGCAGCAGGATTAAATGAAAACAAGAGGCTTCAATGATAAGGTATTATGGTTGGTGTCTGCATTAATAAGTCTCACAGCTGTAGGATACAAACTGTTCCTGAATCTAGTAGTCCTACAGTGGAAGCTGTGGTACTGCCTTTCGGATGCAAGTTGTGAGAACAGCTGTGGGCCAGATGGGCTGAATCAGCAAGTGTTTTGTATGTTCTCTTTATTGCACTTGTAAAGAAAAGCTCCTGAATAGAAGGGAGGTCTGTACCCAAGATTTTCTCAGCCACCCTCATCACCCTTTGTAATTTTTTCTTCTCAGAAACTGTGCAGTTGCCAAACCATAGTATGAAATTTCTAGCAAGGATGATCTTGATAGCTCCACTGTAAAAAGTGGTAAGAGCAGATAGTGGGAGCCTGGCCTTTTTGAGCTTTCTCAGGAGGTGAAGCCTCTGTTGGGCTTTCTTGACTATATGATTGGTATTAACAATCCAGCTTAGTTATTGCGATTGAGTTTTTCTAGAATAATGGACTCCTATCCTGCAGTTTAATTTTACATTTCTGGTGATTGAGTTCTGGTGTTTATTGAAAGTTTTTGATTTACATTCTTGTAATCATTTTACTTATTAATAAATGTTTTTCATTACTTTACATTGTGACTGGAAATCAGTGTTTTCTTTAGAGATTAGAGAGTGATTATACCTGTTTGATACTCCCCAGGTCTCCTTGAAGGTATGGCTGTTCTGGTCATGGCTATCATTTATTTTGATATTTAATTTTCATAACTGGACACCCCTTTAGAAGGGCATGAAGCATTACTGCATTATTTTGGGGAAGGGACACAGTTGGAAACCTGTGTCAGGCTTTCCCATAAGTGTTTGGATATGTGAAATTTAAATTTACTTTAAGTGTGAGTGTATCAGAGGTCTTAAACTGGGACACATTGCTCTGAAGTGTATAATAAGAAAATACATTTCGGGTGTATAGAGGTATATAGTCCAGTCCCAGGAAAACAGAGTCTATTCTTGTTGTGATCATAGGGGAAAATTGTGAAATATTATCTCTGTTTAAGTGACAGTCTCATATTGGAGTCAGTAGTGAGGACTGAAGATCCTTATTTACTGACCAATGATAGTATGGGGCATCACATTTACTGGTGGCAGTTTGGTTGGCTATAGCCAGACATCACTCTGCATTTATTTATTTTGATGAAATTATCACTGCTTTTTAGCCTGCACTTGTTAAAGAAACTCCACCTGCTTGTTGCTGTACTGCTCTTAGGCTGTTTTAACAATATTCTAATATTTTCTAAACTCCACTGATATTGCAAAAGCTGTTCTGACTGAGTCTACTAAAATAGTCCTATGTTTTGCAAAGTTTTTTTGTGTTGTGAACATATCTCAGGATTAGTGAACTTATTTTCAAGGACTCCTGATGTGACATCCCTCCTCTAGGTCAGTAATCAAGGAGTCTCAATACTCACCACTGACATCAGTGGCCATGCAGTACAAAACTAAATATACACAGTATTTTCAAATGAAGCTCTCTGCACCAAGCACAATCTCCATAAGAGCAAACAGGAAACACCCATCCCTTATCTGGGCTAGTAATCAAGGATCCTCAGTCCTCACTACTGACACTGGTGGGAATTTCACTTAAAAAAAAAAAAAATATATATATATATATATATATATATATATATATATATATATATATATATATACACACAGCATTTTCAGATGCAGCTCTCTGCACCAATCACAATTTTTTAAGAGCACACAGGAATCACACTCCAGTCCTGAGGCTGGGTTTTCCTCTCCAGGCTCCAAATAAGACTCTGACGTTCTCTCTGCAGAAATCAATGCCATCTGTCCTTGTTCCAAGTAGCTGGCACACACACTCTTTGAAATTTGATTTTCACACACACACACACACACACACACACACACACACACACACACACACACACACACACACACACCTGGAAAAGGCTGGCACAGATTTACCCACTATGCCAACTCCACCCAGACTATGAGGTAGATTCACTGCCAGCAGCCAGCTACTTTAAGGCTCTTACCAGGATACTCAGTTACTCTTAGCAAAACTAATACTTATACAAATGTTACTGTTAACCAATCAAGACTTTTAGGAATGTGAAGCCACAGTGCCACCAAATAAATGCAATTACTTTCAAGAGTTAAAATATTTTCTAAAAGACCAGCCACAATGGAATGTTTAGATATATTTAATAGTAAATAATAAAATAGAAAACATAAAAATATTGAATATCAATTTACAATAATCACCAGAGTTTCAATTCACAAGAAATATAAAAATAACAGAGATGGAAAGACTCAGATAAATACAGAAAAACAATACTTTTAGCTAATCTCACTATATTTTTCTAACTGACTGAAGAATAACTATTTCCTAGAGCAGGTAATATATGGTGGCATTACTGTTGTGTACTGCCTGTGATGCTGGTTAAACATTGCAACCAAGGCTGACACTCCCTATCCACAATATCCAACCATGGCAGACATGGTGCATAGCATGGCCTCTGCAGAAACATGGAATGTCAAGAAGCTCGTTTTTGGTAACCTGAAGGGATGCTTCTATTGTTTTAATGTATCTAGTGGAGTACTGCTATATCTGCTAGAGATCTGCAGCCAAATCTTTTTTGTTGCATAACATGGCAGTATAAAAACAGGTACTGCTTCAGGGACATAACTCAACAGGTGAACAGTTAGAGTGGATGGTAAGGGGTGTACAGGTAGCAGTGGCATCACATGTGAGGCAGAAGTAGGTGTAATAAGATATTGTGGCACTAGCAAAGAAGCAGCATCTGTTCCACCACTATGAACTATGAGAATTGCCCATATTATAACACCAAAGCTGTACAACAAAGTGTGTTTGCATCATATATTATCATATATTATCATACCCATGCATGATATGTGGTGTAAGGTCATCATTATTTTTACAGGTAGGGGGATAAAAATACAGGTGAGAACAATGCTATCATAGGGTAATGGGAGTTGGACATGGTGGCAGTAAGGTCATGGAAAGCCAAGGACCACATCAGCCAGTGGCAGGATGGAGCTACCATGTCACAAATGTTGGAGATGTCCACTGTAGTACCATGCAGTCTCAGAGCTCAATGTTGTCTGTATCAGGGACATAACTGTGAAAGCATGTGTGTGTGGCCATGTTGGGAGCCAGAAGATGTATACCACCGATAACCCAGATGACAGCCAAAAATAGACAAGGTGCCTTATCTGCCCACAATGAATATCAAAGGTGTGGAACTATGGTAGTGACAACATGTGGCCTGATATGTTGCCCAAGGTATTGAACCTGAGAAATAGTGGCAGGCATAATGTGAGACCATAAATGTGAGAACAACCCATTCAGAGCCAGAGCCAGAAGTGATGCCATCTCAGAAATGGTCTTCGTCTTCTGGCCATGATTGGCATGTGACTGGCCACCTAGCTTCTGGGCTCACCTACAGCTACAGACAGCACTGTCTACACAGGTAGACCACAGTGTGCTTCACAGAAGTGTTGATGGGGCAATGTTTGCATCACTGACAAAAGCAGCACAATTTGCTCCCTGTCCCTATATTTTATGTCACTGTAAAAGCACTGCATGTCAGCCAGCAGGCCATGCACATACTGCATATCATCACACAGGCCAGGCAGCACACTCATCTTCTCCACAATGTTGTGGCTAGTAGTTGATTATTTTGTGTGAATAGTGGCACATAGACTTTGTGTTTAATTTAGCAATGAAAAAATATAATACCCGAGTAAAAGCTAAAACTGCATATTCTGTATATACTATCAGTGTTGCATGGTTTAAAATGAAGCTCTGTTTGTATACCTACAATGCAGTAGTTTTTAGAATACTTCCCTACACAATGCAGCATATATGTGGAGCTCCATATTTGTTAAAATCATGATTCTCTTTAATGTGATCCTTACATAAATTCTTGCTTGTGTAGTAGGTTCTTTGCTATCCTGTGGACTTGTTATTTCACAATAATGCCAATGATTACAAGTATAATTAAGTAGGTATACTGGATTTTAGTCTAGAAAAGACTTCCGTATTTTTACACACATTTAATGTGATTACTGCCAAGACTTTCAGATTATATAAAGAATATAACCAAAATGCACATAAACAATGAGCACACGGCAGCTTTTCTTTCAGTTCTAAAGGGCAGAAGTGCTATACATTAACCACAGTACAGAACCACGTCACATGGGCACAGTTAAATATAGCTCTTTTCATGTGGGTCATACAGATTATATACTGCACATAGTGGTCTCAAAAGATGAATGTAATGGATGCCACAGAATTATCCTAATGTACCCAGTGCAGCCCTTAAAGAGCTCAAGATATGTAATTTCTCTTTCAAGCAGCAAAGTACAAAATAATGATAAAAAAATCACATATCATATATCATATGTGAGCTCTTTTAACAGTTTCTTTTGAACTAGGAATATGCATGCAAACATGCTTGTATCGACAGGGCTATATATGCATGGGTCTGTAAATGTACGTGCATGTGAGAGAGAGAGAGAGTGACTATAAGACAACTGTTTGAAGGTTGAATGTCAAGTTTTGTTCAGCAAAAATTAGTGAATCTCTATCATTAAATTTTGCAAAGCTCATTTCATTGAAAGACTATTTAAATTAATTCTAAATAATGGAAGCATCATAAAGCCAAAATAATACAAGTGAAAATGTTTCAAAAATAGTTTTTGTAGGTGGGGGGGGGGGTCAATGCCCTCTATTCTCCTCCTTCTGAAGAGATTTGCACTCATCATGACTTCTTACCTAAATATATTAATTCTATGGTTGCCTTATTGTGGAGAAAAATGAATATAATACACACACACACACACACACACACACACACACACACACACACACACACACACACACACACAGTTAACTCCCCATTAGTTCTGGGAACTGCAATTGAAGGTCCAAGACTTGTGAAAAAAAAATAATAAAGGAAAATCATAAATGCTGACAGTTGCTTTTCCCCTTTAAAATTGTCAGCATTGCAAATATGTTTAATTTTCTGTTTGATATAGAACCGCTGGATAAAAGCTTGAGACATGTTCTGAGTTTTTATGTTTCAGAATTAAGTATGGTAGATGATATACAAAAATGTCACTTATTAAATTTGAAACATTAGTGTGCAATACATAAAATCCATCACCTGAATAAGCATCTTTTCGATTTCATAAATCTAAATTTATTCCACCTTATAACCCATCAGTATGACAATATGAACACAATTATTTAAACATTTTCATTTACATGAAAGTGAAGCTTTAAAGCCCTTTTCATATAATCTTACAAAGTCAGAAAGGGAGGCTTAAATAACATTGAGTGATATAGGAATATTGTAACTAGAGCAGAGGACAAAGAGGCTGCAATAGTAATGATGGATTATGCAGATAATGATAAGGAAGTATTAATATGGCAAAAATGATGCCACGTGCTATATTTTAGATCTTATCAGTGATGCCAGACTGAAGACTGAAAGTTTGTTATGGAATCAGATGGAAATGAAAACTATTACTAATAAGCTTATATATGAGCTGATAGCAGAAACACCAACTAGACAACATTTTTATATACTACTTCGAATACATAAATCAATAAGATATCCCCTCAATCACCCAATTATTTCAGGCAGGGAGTATATAATGGAACCCTAATCAAAATATTTAAGAAAGATTCTTACACCTTTATTGAATTTGTCTCCGGCAAGGATGAAGGATACAAATTAAATTTTGGAGCTTATTGAGAGATATATACCATCCAAAATATATGGTCAGCATAAATATGCAATAATTATATACAAATATTCCACATATAGGAGCCATTAAAGCAGTGGAATTTTGGTTAGAGCATTCAAATGCATATGATAAGAATTTGCATTTATTTATTATAGAATTGTTGGAGTTGGACTGTAAAAGTAGCTGACTCCAAATCCAGCTCCAGACAAGTAACAAGTGGAGTACCACAGGGTTCAGTCCTGGGACCGCTCTTGTTTGGCATCTACTTCTCTGAAGTACAGGCCAACACTAAGGGACTCTAGCTAACAAAGTTTGCAGATGACTGCAAACTGGGAGCCATTAGTGAATCCCCAAATGATGCAGGCATTCTACAAAAGGGCCTTACAGAAACAGATGCTTGGTGCCAGAGCCATGCATAGTTATCCCCTTTGGGAAAAACCATGTACCCATGAATTACCACATAGGTGGCAGTACACTAAACACTGAAAGTGTGATGAGAGACTTAGGGACACATGTGGACAGTGGTCTCACCTTTGATAACCACATCGCCACAACAGTCAGGAAATCCTTCTATGTGGCACACCTCATCACTCTAAGGGCTTTTCATCCAGAAAAAAAAGAGGTCATTGTCCCACTGTACTCATCCCTCATTAGACCCATTATAGAGTACAACTCCCCGTTTGGTATGTACCTCACAAGACATCTGCAAGAGCTGGAAAGGCCACATAAATACCTCACTTAAAGAATCACAGGCCTAAAGCAAATGACCTATGCTAACCATCTAAACAAACTCCAGCTATACTCTGTGGCATATTGTCTACTCAGAGGTAATCTCTGTTTAACATACAAGGCCATGTCAAACCCTGAGCTGTTGGACATGCTCCACTTAAAGAAAGCTCACTTCCTTAGACCCACACCCTCCAGGGATCTAAACCTTGTCATCACAATGAACAAAACATGCTGGAGGGATAGGTTCCTGACCCAGAGACTCCCCATACTCTGGAATAGACTGCCCATACATGTCAAGCAGAGCGCCTCCTTGGCCCTCTTCAAAAGGAACCTTGACAATTGTATGGGAGATAGGAAATTCACTATGGGGATCATATCAGTCGCCCTGCTAGACAGGGGTTCAGGGAAGTAAATATTGTGGGAAGAAATATCCAGGGAAATTTTATAGCTAGGCTTGTATAGGTCCTAGGGCCGATAGCCTTGTACCAACCTATGAACCTATGAACCTGTGGTTCTAAACATAAATCAATTTTATTATAATGACAAATGCTACTTGCAATTATAATGCACACCCATTTGGGCCAATTTCACCTGAATTTATTAAGATTTATTTATGTTTTTGTTTGCTTGTTTGTTTCTTTGAGAAACAAAATATACATGACCTAAAATGAATTGATTTATTTAGGAGATATTGATGTGGAAAAGATTTTTGGATTATATTTGGTTACTATGGCAAAGAAATATCGAAGAATTAATGGAATTTATTTGATATTTCAACAATTATAAATGGGATATCAAATTTAGACAGACATGCAGCAAGAATACTATTATATTTTTAGAATGTAAGATTAGTGTATTGGAAAATGGCAACATTAATACAACATTATATAAAAAGCCTTTCAGCAAGCATTCATTAAATAATAAAAGTTGTCATCCTAGAAATATTATTCATAACCTTCCTGAGTTTCAATTTTTAGATGCAGAAATAATTTTTAATTGGCTAATAGCTCTGGCTATTTAGATGAACAAATTAAAAAATGCATTTGGGATAAGGGTTATGAACAAGATATCCTGTTAAAGCATATAAAAGTGCTCAAAAAATTGATAGGAATCAACTTCTAAGGGAACAAGCTTATAATAATGATGAAACTAAAGAGAAAATACTAGACGATTACTACGTAAGATAAGGGTAAGCTATACCATGCCACTGGTACATTTTGAAAAATAATTCTTTTTTTTTTTTTGATGACATAACATCTGATATGTATTACTTTGGTTTTAAAAGAGGAAAATAATAAGTCAGTTGTTTTGTTAATGTAAAGGAAACTACATATTGAGTCCATTGTGTCTGTGGGGCCCAAAGGATGCATTCTTTGCATGAACATCATACATTATATGGGAGTTTGTAAAACAAACCCCAGGATTCACAAAGCTTTGTGCAAGAATAAGGCTATTCTTGCATGGAGAGGTTCGTGTCCATGTAGAATAGCAGCGTGCCTTGCATATGCATGAAGGCAAGCTGCTATCTACTCTAAATGGACACAAACCAGGAGCGAGCGCAGGGTGCGTGTGTCAGCAGTGCCTACACATGAAACATGCCACCTTCACTCAGAAAGTGCCGTAAGGCACTTTCTGATGCAGATGAGTGCCAATCTATATAATATTAGAGCCTGGCTCTAATATTATATAGTAAATGAGTGTCTGCAGCCACTGAAATGTAAATAGCAACATTTCAGTGTTCACAGACACTGAAAAAGAAAAAAAAAGCATAAACACCTAGAATGCAGCAGCCTTCAAGTGCACCCCCCCAAATATATGCACTCTTGCTCTACATGCATGGAAGCAGTACAGCAAGAGGAAAGGAATAAAAATTTAAAAAATGTAATTTTTTTTTTCAACAAAGAAATCTGAAGTTTAAGCTATGCTCAGCTTGTTTGCACGGCACACCACTATGCTTAGCCTGGCTGAAATACTGAAAATGATAGACAAGGGCTACTGTGATAAAAAACATCATCGAGCTGCTGTAGTGTAGTGGTGTTGCCATGGTATAGCATGTAGAACATGCTTGGTTTGAATCCCTCTCAGCCAAATTATTTAATAAACTTTTAAGGAATTTGAATGATAGATATCAATCATATGGCTCATGTATAGCACAACAGGGTGGGAATATGTAAAAAATTATTTATAAATTTAATGAAAAAATAGATTTAAGCAATGCTTTGCTAGTGTAAGCATTGCTTACCTGCTTTCAGCTCTGCTTAGCTGGTGTAAGCATTGCTATGGGGATTTGCACGGAGCTAAGCATAGTTCAGCATATTATCACTGGCCAATCAAGAAAAAGTGCAGAAAAACTGCCCTATTTAAACCGCACAGGCAGGAATACAACCATAACCATTTAGGATTGCTCACAGCAGGACCACAGTGTCTGGCTTTGTTGAAGGTGTTCACTTCTGAGTGCAATGTTGGGGTATCCAGGAGTCCAGGGTAATGGTTGGGCTCCTAGTTAAAAACCATGATGGCAGGCTGCTGCAGGGCCAGTACCAGGGCTTGCAGTACAAAGCGGAGGCCTAGGACCAGCTTGCACATGATTTTACCAGTGCCACCAGCATACCCCGGACTGGTGAGCAGGTACGTCACCACCATAATGACCTGAAGTGGAGGAGGGGTGCACTCTTGGACCAGTGGATCCAAGAAGCTCAAGTGCAGGATGCCCCACCTGTCTGTAAGTATGCAGTCTTATGTATCTTTAAGTATGGAAAATGTTCAACTTGTGACTGTGCAGGTGTGCTTAATGTGTGATGTCCCCCATACAGCTGGTGCAGAGAGGTCCCAGAATGTTGAGGCTCATGCCAGTGACTGGCCCGGCTGCATCGGCAGTATGGTGAGTACAGCATACCCCGTATTATTAACAGTAAGAAATCAAAATTATAGTATAGGTAGTACCGTCTGTGTATATAATTGTGCTGTAAAAGTCAAGAATAAATGCCTGTGTCAGGCTGCCAGTGTTGCAATGGAGTATTCCAAGCTGTTGTCTAATGCATATATCAGTAGCAAACAAGGTACATTATGCAGGAGAGGAATATTAGAATATGTATAAGTGTGTCTGAGTGAACCTGCCAAGAAAGTGCCATGTCAGGGCTACTGTAACAGTTAGAAATGAAAAGCATTCCCCTGTGCAGATTATGCAGGAATAGTAATTGTGGATTTCTGAGTTGTACACAGATATGTATGTCAAAACTAATAAAGGTAATCCCAAACACTGGTGTGTGTCATCTCACTTGTACCTGAAAAATAGAAATGTGTATGTCCTGCAGAATGCATTAACTGAGGTGAACTGATTTAGCACTGCTTGTCTGCATACATTAGAATGGGCATGTCAAATAACTGAAAAAAGCAACAGTACATATTTCCATCAGAATGTGTTTTACTTGTTTGTCTACCAGCATTGTCCTGTGTTAATCTTTCAATTTCAGCTGCATGTAGCTGTGAATGTACTGAAAAATGTATAAGGCTAGCAGGTGCAGACTTAAAACCTACACAGTGTACTCAGGAATCTAAATTGCAGTATGTATAGTTGTAAAACAGTCAAATGTGCAATCCAGCTAAAGTGCACGTTTCACAAACAGTGACACCAATGTCTGTTGTGTATGCATAATTTGTACTGAAAATAGGAAACAAATAATACAACATGCCATAATAAAAGTACTGTGTACAAAAATATGTACTAGATAGAAATGTCAGAAGCAACACACAACACCTCCCAGGAGTTCATTCTGGTAAGGACTAGGCCTGTTGTTCAATTTTGAACACACACCACAGTTTGAATCCAGGGGCTGCCACTAACATCTCAGTCTGGTTCTACAGTTGTAAACTGCAATCTGAATAGAAAAAAATAATATACTGCAACTCATACATTTTCCACACAGGGCACACAGGTAAAGAAATCTGAATAGAAATACTAGTATGATGTGTATAACTAAGAAAGGTGTATAAATGCTGTGTTGATCAGCCCCAGTCCTACAAATAAATGCAAGCTAGACATTAACAATCTGTAGTCTGGCCCAGACAAGCCCCTCAAGTGTTACGCTGTCATGGATAGTTTTCCCAGTTGCCAAGAAACATGCACAAAGAAAATGTCACAGTAGATGTATATGAAAGGCACAACACATACTCCACTGCCTGCAACTAATATGTGAACCTGAAATATGTGTAGAAACAGCAATGTAATGTGCAAACAGTTCATCTGCACAGGTCTACAGGTCAAGAAACCGGTATAGAAACAGGTATGATGTGTATAACTAAAATAAGGGTACAATTGCTTTGTTGATATCTACAGCTGTTGGTGTGCTGTAGCAGCCCCATGGCCCAGGTAGAGTGTAAGTGTAGTCAGAATGTACAGTAGTGAATAGTAGTGTACTGACAAATATACTTGATAGCAGTTGTCACATGAATCTTTTCCCTTCCCCCACCACTTATCTGATCCAACCATCACACTGAAACAAACATGGGTATGTTCCTAAACAAACCTCTACTGTTGTGACCATTGTTCCATTTGGTTTATCATGGTTTAAACTGTGTGCATACTAATAGTCCCTGTTGAATAATCATTTTATTGCCTGCCTGACATACCACTAACTGGCATGCTGTTGCAACCCTGAATGCCATTCCATATATGCATGGGTTCTGCTTGCTATGGCACTGTTATAATTGCACTGTTTTGGGTAAATGGGAATATACAAGCATGCTATTCTGACTAATGTTGTAATGTGTTGTGCATGACTAACCAATATTCATTGTTAATTTCCACACCATAGCAGATATGGGAAGGCAGATCCCAGCGGATCTGCCTCTCACACCCCACCTGGCCGAGGCACCAGGTCCCAGCATGTCTGGGTCCCAACACAGACCTCCCTCATCTGCTGGTCCTGCACCACCCATGGGTAGAACTGCTGCAGAGGATGGGGCTCACCCCCGAAAGTGGGAGTGGAGAGAATGTTGTCACCCAGGACGAGGTCTGTGGCATGGTGCACAGTGTCCTCCAGATGGAGCTGGATGACTGCCTGTGCCAGGTGGAGGGCAGGCTGTCACAGCTAGAGGGGCAGATGGCCCCTCCAGCAAAGCCCCCAGCACAGCCACCTTTGGGGCTGTGAAGAAGTAGTGGTGACTGCCATTGGGTGGGGACATCAGTGTCACTACCACCATATCATGAGCCTCGGATTCCCAACCACCCTCCCCGTCAAGGTGGTTAACCCCATTGTGTCATATACCACCACTTTTTGCTGTCTTGTCTGTTTGCAAATACAATCTCTCATACCCAACCTCCCTCACCACACTTATCAATAATCCTTCCTTAACATCCCACTTTCACCTTAAAAAAAAAAAAGGGCATCTGTCCCAGCAAAAAATCATGCCCCATACATAGCTCTGTATTTTGCCCAGAGACATGTACCCATCAAACAATCTAACCCTACCAATCAACCATATTGTATGATAACCACACACCTCCATGTAGGGTGTGAGGCTCCAAATTCAAAACTGCCCACATTGAAAGCAGCTGTTGCTGCCAAAGAAATGCAGAGCTCTGGTCCTTTCCTACACTCATCCTGCACATACCTACTTCTTTCTCTTCTTGTTTGTCCTCCTGCTTGCCCCAATTTCACCACTTTCCTATCTCCCTTTTTTCTTTTCTTAATTTCAAATTAACATGGGTTTAAGTGGCCGTAAGCGGGTGTAAAATAAGCTAAGCTAACTTAAGCATTGCTTAGCTCCATGCAAACCTGCTTACAACTGCTTTAAAGTGCCTTAATTACTCTGTCTCGAACAGCCTCTGTTCTGCCCAGCAACAAAATAAGCAGCCCTTGCAAGTCCCAAACACAGGATCCTGCACATTATAGCCAAAGCACTTTACCACTAAGCCATTTCAGATGTAAGTAAACCTGATGTTTTCTCAAACATATCATCCAGCACAGTCATTCAACAGTAGGGGAAATGTATTTATATATGTCAATGTATGTATGCATGTATGTATGTATACATATAAATATATATAAATATATATAAATATATATATATGTATATATATATATATATATATATATATATATATATATATATATATAAAAAATATATATACATATATATATATATATATATAAACACAAAAAATAAAATATATGACCAAAGGCACTGTTAAATGGGATGAAGGAGTACAAAATAAGTACCTCTTGTAATTATTGATATCATCCCCTCCACCACAGCTGAACAGATCTGCCTTGCAACACAATAACCAACACTTGCAAGTCTCATACCCAGGACCCTACACAACATAGCCACAACAAGTTAACAGTAATCCATCTCAGCTGTACAATGTCAGGATGATATCAATAACATATCATGCAGAACAGTCTGTGTACCATAAGGAATGTACAATGTGGAAGCAGTAAACATTCCAATGATGCATACACACACACACACACACATATATATATATATATATATATATATATATATATATATATATATATATATATATACATATATGTATATATGTATACATATATGTATATGCAGTTACATACACATATACATATACTACTACTTATAGATATGTATAAGAAGATATATATTTAGAAGGTGGACAGCATATCGAACAGCCAGTATTCCTACAGTTGCCACCTTTTAAAATGGCCAGTGTTTGATTCTTTTATACAGAAAACAATTATTGCATGAAACATATACCGACAGACAAGTCAAATGGTATGACACCACACGCAAGTTTGCATACATATAAATGTTTATTTCAGTACTATTTCAGTTGCATATGCCATTTCATATAGCAGTTACGTGTTTGAAATACATAATAACAGAGTAATGCAACTCTCAAACAAAAAATTTGCTACAGCAATCTGAAAGCATGACATATGCTGCTGGCCAGGCCAAGGCCTTCATGCAGTACAACAGTAAAAAACAAACACTTGCCTGGAATCAATCAACACTAATTAATTACAGATGTAGTTCAATAGCCACCAATTACACTCTGTACTCAACCCCTAGGGGGAAAAGAATTAAGCTGTCACAATGAAAATGTATCTGTTACATAAAAATGCTTAACTTAAAACATCACTATCACAATGACAAACAGAACTGTCTGTAAGACAGTAAGCACTAGCCCACCACTGTTCCCATGGTGAAATGCATGAAAATGTATAGCCATATACCTTCATGTGTCTTACTACTGATATTGCTCACATGTTGTAACAGCCTAGGTTAAAAACAGTGCATACCCATCCCTTAAAGAATGACTTACAAGGGCATATAACAGTGTTACATACACTGTCCTCTAGACTGTACAAGGTCACACATGTTTTGTCCAGCTGTAGCCCTCATATATATGGACTCTACCCCACAATATGTGTGGTGTCCACAACATCACTGGAATGATAGCAGGAATACCAGCACTAAATAATGATAGGCCACTACTTAACAACCTCTTACTGCATGACATATGGGCAAAGTCTGGTATATAGGTGGAGGACAAAGGCTAGAACACAGGGCCATATTTGCAATATTGCTGTTATACACTGTGAAAGTTGCTGGTGTTAGAGGATTGGTTGCAACATACCCTTACTCAGGAATATGAAGTCAGAAACACAAATGGATGTAGCCATGTACTGATAGCACTCAACAGAGAGAATGCCAGTGATATATCAGAGACAAGACCTTTGTGGTGAACAGACAAAATAT
>NC_056725.1:916330899-916335899 GCF_019279795.1 Protopterus annectens | reverse complement strand
TGCATATATGGAACCATTGTTGCCCTTATAGTGGCATGCAGGTGACATTGTTAGTAACAGCCCATCAATGATAGTCTTTCAACATGGAACATAACTAGAAATGCATTGCACAATTTGTCGTACAATACGATACATGTCCCAACAGTAAGTTTGCTGTAAACATACCCGTTGAGTTGTGTGTTCAGATTATTGTTGCAGATATGGTGTGGGGGGAGACAGAGATGTCAATTATCAACTATTATATCCTTGCAGTATGAGGTCCTCAGACATTTTTTCCTCTTTATGTCTTTCAGGCACCATGTCTAGAGAGCATTTGTCAGTTTATTCCCCCCAGGAAAATGAAGTCATAATGAACTACCTGGTGCAGCACTACCACACACACTGTTTGGCTGTACAGACCATGATCTGCAGGAGAGGGCCACCCTGTGGAACGAGCTCTTCCACAGGGTAAATGATGTCAGCCTGCATAATCACAGTTATGAGAAGGTCCGACATCGGTGCACTGACCTCATCCGCCACACCCGTCAGCGTGCTGCTGCAGTTAGGAGGGACCAGCTAGCCATGGGGGGGTCATGCCATCCAGCACCCCCGACACATGCTGAGGAGCTCCTCGCCAGCCTCGGGGTAGCTGCCATCAGCAAAGACAAGACCCAGAGAATAGCATTATGAAGGTGGGTGCTACTCACACAATGGACGAGGAGCATTCAGGTAAGGCCCCAGGGCACATCAGTAGACACTGTTGCTTATCCATCTGTATCTGTAGAGTTTAATCATGCATATGTGAGAAAAAATATATATAGTCTGTTGCTGCATTGTAGTAATGAACAGATGTGCATAATCTGTAGTATTGTGGATTTGTACTGTTGATGTACTGAAATGCTGCTCCCACCCCATACCAATGCCACAGGTGTAGCTACTGCGACATGACATCTCTCACACAACTATGTAGGTTCATCTGGTATACCTCTGGGACAGCAGCCTGTAGCTGATGAGTATGGTGTTGTTTGTTCAGGTTTGCCAATACACCGGCCATACTATGGCCATGGTATTTATGCATACATTTAACACTCCTACCCATAATGCATGCTGTACATGTTCACTTATTGTTGTGTTAACTGTACTGCATCACATTGGTCACCATGGTGGCATATCTAAAGGGTATGTAAAAGTCCTGCAATATAACTAACAACCGGTCATTGCAAGATGTGTGTACAGAAATGGACATAATGGTGGGATAAATGGCCTACAGTAGGAACATGTCTGAAACATCACCCTTATACAGTGCTACACCAGTGTATATACCACTATTGCAATGGCAACTGTTACAGATCTACACAACGGTATATCACAATACCACATTCCACAACCCGTATAACCTGTAATGTGGTCCTAACATAAGCAATGAGTGTGTAATATGGAATCTTATGTTAGAACAGCAAATATGGGGAATACATACCTTAACAAACACTTGAAGCATATGTGTGCACACACACCAAATAACATATTGTGGAAGCAGCTATTGAGGTACTGACAGCATTCACTCTTCATGAGTATGCACCTTCCAGCAAGTACAGGTCTTCAATGTCACACCAAGAAATGGTCTGCTGTCCAAGACGTATGTCCATCACATTTGCCCACTCACCTGCAACAGAGGCAGCCATGGCTTGCACACATCTTACAAGCCATGGAATGGATCCCATACCCAGCAGGTAGCATGCAGGAGTGGGACTTGTAGCCTTACCTCACCATTGCATACACCATGGCAAACAGTGCAGATAGTCATGTATGTGACGAGGAAGTATGGGACAACATTAATGTAGAAATAAACTGATGGTCATCCAAGACAGATGATGACACATGTTGCAAACTGGTCATGGAGGCTGCCTAGCAACATGCTGCAACACTGAGGGAGTTGCAGGAATGTCTATCAAGTTCTGGCTGTGCAGTACCTGTGTTGACAATCGCCTGGACTCTGCATAAGTGTGGCCTATGGGTTAGGGTAATCAGATGGGACAGTTGTTCCACAGGAAACATCAGCCAGGACTCTCTACAGTTAGCATATGCATAACATCAAAAGTCCCCCAAACACATGTGTTGCAATGTGCAATGGTGTACTAAGACAAAGTTCAAAACCTACAGACAGTATCAATTAAGATGCATGTGCTGCACAAGCAACACCTCACTCCACCTCAGGCCCACCATCCCCATCTGTACCTTGTTGGTGCCAGTGTATACCTATATGTTTGCCATTCATTAGCAGGGACTAGGCTTGTACACATGGTGCTCTGAATTTGGGACACTGCAAAATGACACTCATGTGTAGCCCATAATTGTCAAGCATCTAGAAAATGGCTGAGGATGGGGAGGGGTGTCATCATGAACACAACAGTGAACTGAAGCAGACATCCAAAGCTCACTAAGAATGGCTGCATCTGTACACAGTCATGGTTATGAATTGTGGCAGACATAACCCTGACTCCACAGCAACAGTGAATCACTGTGTGACCCCCAAATGCTGTGCACATGAGCTGATCTTTCAATCTTGCAGAGTTGGGGGACATTTGTAAGGCAGAGTGACCAAATACTGGCAAGTGCAGATGGGCCATGCTAGTATACCCCTTCCAGGAATAGTGACTGCTGTAGTACACTTAACAGTTGGTGCAACAAACCATCATGTTAAGGGTGTGCATACTTATGCACCCACATATTGTATGCATCTCAATCAGCATCTGCACAACTAACACATTTGCTTGATACTGCATTTTATTGCACAGGTCATATGTCACATATCAGGTTCATGCAATGTTACCATATGCAGTATTGTGGCCCCTTGGCATATCAGGGAAGAGGGTGTCATGTCAATAAGGGTGTGTACACCCCTCATAGCCACAGTAAAGGTTTGAAGGCTGTCAGTATAATTGCATTTTATTGGTCATGCATGCACTGCTGATGATGAGATCTGCAAACCAGACATCAGGCATTCACTATTGACATCTGTCCACATATCATCCCAGGTATGTGTTGGACAAACACATAGGGGCTGTGAGCAGCAGACCAAACATAACTATCACACATATACACATTCAGCAATGGCATGTACACCTGTGAGGTATGGTACACAGTACATGCCAGGGTGCTGAACAGGTGCACATCAATACTGTGTACATGGGTGCAGTGTGTTCCAGGGGAAGGGGATCACCTACTAACACAACTCATGCATCACAAAGATATATAATATTGGTAACAGGGATTTACTATAGCTGCAGTGCATGCTGTTGAGTGCCATATGCCATGCATGTTGACAGATGGGTAATGTGAGGTCTGTGTGTAATACCGTTGTGCAACCTCACCTGTAAGTGTGTGCGTGTGTGTATGTGTGTATACAGTTTAGCAATGACGTGCAGGTCTTAAAGTACGTTTCTTGTTTTCCCCTCACAGGTGGCAAGGTGGGTCTGGGTCCCTCCTGCAGACAAACTGATGGTAGTGTCCATACAGAGTCTGACAATGACGATAGGTGTGTTGATGCACAGGCAGGGTTTTCAGGGGCTGAAGCTGTTCCATTGTTTGACATCCCACTGTTTTCCACCCCATCCCTACACACAGTCACATTGCCTATACATACTCCATCACCAGTGGCCATAGATGAGGGATAGTTGGCAGGTGGTGGCATGGGACAGGACAGTGTGGTGACTATGGCACATGTGTCTGGATACAGCAGCCATAGCCAGATGCCTGGTGAGGTATCACACAAGCAGATACACAGGGGTGCTCGTAGGAGGGCTGCTGGTAATCATTCCCCTGGCAGAAGTGCCACAGCTGGTGTCACCAGACACATGTTTCAGGCCATCATGGAGGTGCAGGCACATATGGAACAGTATACCAGACAGGGTCTGAGGCTGCAGAGGGCTACTCATTCTGCTGTTATTGACATCTGTGATCTTGCAGGTGCCCTCCGTTATTTTGCGGAGGTCCTGGATAAATGGTTGGGTGAGATGGTGGGAATCTTTGACTGTAGAATGTTTGTGCTTGAGCATATGGTGGGAATAGTGCGACGGCCATGTGGATGTAAGCCAGCAACACCAACAGGTGGAAGTCGACGTGTACATGCAAGAAGTCAGAGCCGCTCCCATAGTGGCAGTACCAGCAGCAGCATTGCAGTGGGGGTGCTTTCCACACCACAACATAGCAGGCCACCTGCATTTGGCACTAGCTGGTCCTAAGAGGGACCTGGATCCAGTGGACATATGTCATCATCAGGGGAGAGTACCATATTGTGGCTTGTACCTGGTAGTGCCCATGGAACCCCTGGCAGGCACAGTTCTCCAACAAATCCCTGTATAGCGCAGCCACATGGCAGACCTGTGTGCATACATACTCACACACATCACCAACACAGCTAGGGCAACCCCATACCTACACACACCACATCTGTACAGCCCAATTAATAATAACCCCCCCCTAACACACACACATAATGTCAAACAAATGGCTCAGCCTAGGTCTCTGGCAAACCCAGAACACACCCTGTGCATATGATGATACCTGTGCCACATCCCTGTCATCCATAACATCGATGCAGGGGTAGGCTAATATGTCTCTGATGCACAGGGTGACTGTATTATGGTGTACCAATGTAATGCTGTGTAACATGTTTTCAGTGCTAAAGTTTAATGCTTAAATGTCAGGATGTGTAGCTGTCCAGCCATGATGCATTATAGCTGTTATTAACACTGACTCATTGTGGTCTCATTAATGTATTCCATTTGTGTTGTATGTGTCTATGTGTCAGCAGGATGTTGGTCTGCTGTTGTTTCCTACAAGGGGTATGGCACTGTGGTGGCACTTTGACTGTGCCATATCCTGGGTACAGCTGAACACAAGTCATGGGTCTGTATAATAGTTATTGCATTACTGCATGTGTCACATGCCTGATAGGTCTAATGGGTGTATACAGGTGAGTGTATGGTGGCTGATGTCAGCAGCCCTTCTACAGTTGACAA
>NC_056725.1:916285899-916325899 GCF_019279795.1 Protopterus annectens | reverse complement strand
AACAGGGTTTGTTGTGACCTATCACTTCTGAGGGATATGAAGTCAGTAACTCACATGGCTCTCACCATGTACTTACTGCAATCCTCAGAATATGTTACTGCATTTCTAACGATAGGAAATGTGTGAGTAACACAACACATGTAAGACTCCAAACACTGGCCAGTCTGCAGATAGCCCTACAGGTGAGAGTTTTCTCAAGCACATAACACTGTCATGACAAATATCAAATCATGTAGAACAGCCATATCCACACAAACCCTGTTAAACCAACATTACTTCAAATGTAGAAGACCAATACTTACATTCTGTCCTCATGTCTGGAACACCACCCTTCTATTTGTTGGCCTGATTTCACAGTGTATGTTGTAAGAGGTATATCCAACTACCCTCTCTGATGCTGTTTGTCAAACACCCACATGAAGTCCTTCTCACAGTGAAGGAAAAGGGCCAACACCCACATGAAGTGCTTAGTTATAGAAGTGTGTTTCCATGCAATTGGCTATAGGAATGATACCACAGCTGTTCCACATGCAATCAGCTAGTGGGGGACTGCAATTCTTGCACAAGCCATCAGCTGATCATGAGCATCACTTACAAAACACAAGCTGCTGCCTAGGCAAAGCAGGTGTACTTTTCCACATCCAAAAGAGAGGGAGTGAGAGAGACAGACAGAGACAAAGTAAGAAAGGAAGGGAGTAGGAGAGTAAGAGCCAAGCATGTTTGTGTATGATCCATGGGTAAAGAGTGGTATCTGGGCATTATGATGGTTGCCTATATTGTGTACTAATCCATACTGTCACATGGTAATTGCACATGGCTGTACACATTTATGGCTGAGGATTGTCGACAAGAATCTCTACAATGTTTAAAAAATGTTGGCCTTGTAATGTTGACAATGGGACATGTAGCTCCTCAGTATAAGGATGTGGCAAAACCCACACTGCAATGGACCCTGTCATTACATAATCACCCCAACACCCACACAGGACACTAACACACATGTGAAAACACACTTACCAGTACTGAGTTTCAAAACCCTACCTGACTATGTATTGCTATTACATTGTTATGCAGTCATTGCACATGCTACAGAGCTTACATGTTGGAGAGCTGTCCAAAGTATCTTTGAAGGTGAGTGACATCAGCAACAGTGATAAAGGAGGAATAAGGGAAGTGTAGTACATGTTACTGTCCACAAAAGCAGGTGTCAAGGAAGACACAACCACACTCTCTCAGGGAATCACACACATTATCACAGTTGGCAGGATCAGGATTAGAACTCCTACCTAACTAGCTTGCTACGCTACAGTATTACATGTGCCAAAGATCTTATCAGGCTAATATATGGCCAAAGCGTTATTTCAAGGTGAATGACATCAGAAGGTGTGCTACAGTAGGGCAATAGGAGGTGTAGTGAGTGTGAATGGCTTCAAAATCATTAATATCCACACACACACACACACACACACACACACACACACACACACACACACACGCACACAGACTTGCCATTACTGACATGCATGGGTTCATTGCTTCACAAGTGTATAGTAGTTGACTGTGCCAGAAGGCTGTACAAGGCTAGGCAAAGGGAACACCTTGGCATCAGGCCACATGACATGGTCTCCAGTGTGGCCCAGGGGTGTAGTCCCTGGATTGGCCCACACAGGTGGGTATTGTATTCACCATCCAGTCATCTGGGTTACTATTGTGGGTGGCCAGTGCTGTGCAATGTTTGCTATGTATGTGATCTATATTCTATAACATGGACAGTGTCTGGGCTGTGAACATGTCCCACATGCATGTTCTGTGACATGTGGAAGTCTACTTGGGGTCTCTGGGGCATGCAGTGTGGACAGATTATCATCTGATGTGGCATTCCTGACCTCATGTGGGGAGACCTGGCTATGGAACTGAGGTCATGCCTGCACCTCCATTGACGGCATGATACAGGTATTCAGTGGAGTTAGTCACATCTGTCCATACAGGACATGTGTATAAGGCATGGTATTTCCTTTGTGGGTTACATTTGCAGACTCTACAGTTGTTGCAGGCGTCCAGTGGGGAACATAGCAAAGGACCACTGTAAGCAATTATTTGCCTATTGTAGGGATGGAACAGGGTGCCATGTCCTTTTACTTGCTGGATAACAGACACTCAGGGGATGTTACACATCACAGTACATTCTGATGTCAGTGGCAGTGTTGTGATCAACAGGCATGTAGTCCACTGCAATCACAAAGTGGTTACTATATGTGGGCAATATGCAGGGAACTACCAATATAGTGGTTGCTGCCTAGCCAAGTGTGTTTGTGTATGAGACATGGGTGGAGTGTGTTCTCTGAGTAATACAAGGGTTGCCTATATTGATCACTGATCCATAATGTGACATGTAGGGCTATGGATTATCTACACCAGTCTCTCTGTTGTTTGAGATCTGCTGTCCTTGTAAGGTGGACATTGTGACCTATAGGAGGTACTCAATATAGTAATTTAGCAAAACCTGCCCTGCAATGCATCATCTCATTACACAATCATAGCAGTCTCCACACAGGATACTGATGACAAACACACACACACTTCCAGCATTGAGTTTCAAACCCCTACTTAGCTATGTATTGCTACTACAGTGTACCGCATTTATTGCATGCACCATGAAGCTTATTGGATGAATGTTGTCCCAAGGTACTTCTAAGGTAAGGAACATCACCAGCCCTTGTAAATACTGGCATTGGGTGATGTAGTGTGTGAGAGAGCCCAAAAATAATTTTACCTTAATCACACATTTACATTTGCCAGGGGTGAGGTTCAAACCTCTATCTAACAACCTTTTCAGACCATTATGTTACACATTTAACACATGCACCACTCACCCGACATGGTAGAGGCTTCACAACAGATAATTGTAAGGTGGATATAGGACTGCTAAAGTGAGGATCTGAGATGTGTACTGGCTGTAAATAGAGAAAAATCTTTAAGGTATACATACAAACACTTGTCACAGATGAGACTCAAATCCATAGCTGTGTAGTTACTGCTATGACATTGTTCCGCATTTATGGCAGGCACCATGGAGCTTATAGGGCAAGCCTTTTTCCAAAGGTATATTTCAAGGTGAATGACATCAGCAGCCTTACTAAAGTAGGGCAATGGGAGGTGTAGCGTCTATGAATTGCCTCAAAATCATTGATCCCCACACACACATGCACACACGCACACACACACACACACACACACACACACACACACACACACACACACACACACACACACACACAGATATATACACTCACACACACACACACACACACACACAGAGGTTTGCAGTTGTCATGCCTGGGATTAGAACTCCTACGTAACTAGTACATCACACTATAGCATTACACAGTTATTGCACGTTCCAAGGATCTTATAGGGCCCCTGTTATCCAAAGGTGTATTTCAAGGTGAACGACATCAGTAGTCTTGCTAAAGTAGGGCAATGTGAGGTGTAGTGTATATGAATGGCCTCAAAATCATTGATCCCTATACACACATAAACACAGAGTTTCACAGTTGCCATGTGTGGGATTAGAACTCCTACCTAACTAGTACATCACACTACAGCATTACGCAGTTATCACATGCACCACAGAGCTTACAGGGCTGAATTTTGTCCATGGAGGTATTTCAAGGTGACTGACATCATCAGGCTTGCTAAAGTAGGGCAATGGGAGGTGTAGTGACTGTGAATGGCCTCAAAATAATTGATCCCTACACACACAGGCACACGCACAGACCGAGTTTCACAGTTGTCATGTCTGGGATTAGAACTCCTACCTAACTAGTACATTACACAGTTATTGCACGTGCCACAGAGCTTATAGGGGTGATGAGTATCCAAAGAGGTATTTCAAGGTGACTGACATCAGCAGGCTAGCTAAACTAGGGCAATGGGGAGAGTAGTGTGTCTGAATGGGCCATAAACCATTCCTCAGGAAACACACAGAACACTCAGTCACACATAAATTTACATTTGACAGGACTATGTATACGACTGCTAGATGAATAATGACTTGTACTGTCATGTTACATGGTTATCACAAGCACTACAGACACTATAGTGCTGAGGGCTACCAATAGCAAATGTTTACAGTGATAGACATTGGCACATCATGTAATATTGGCCAATTGGATGTGTGGTGGGTGGGACAGGCCTCATGATGGGAAGCTCTTTTTCACTGTCTGTCTCTCTCTTCCCCACATCTCTGTGTATGTTTGACGTATTATAGTGTGTTGTTCTTGGATATATGTGTGTATTCCTATCTGATGTGTGTGCAAAGCATGACTGGTGTGCAATGTGGTGTGTGTGCACAGACATCTGCGACTGACAGATATGTATAGTCCACTGTTTTTGCCAGACATGGGCTTCATTTCTGTAAGTGTGGGAGCATGCGCAGTATAACCCTTCTGTATTTTGTTGTCAGACATGGGCTTTGTTTCTCTAAGTGTGGGAGGATGCCCAGTATAACCTTCTCTATTGAATGTGTGAATCCATTCCAAATAGGCAATACTCCAGTGCACGCATTTGTGTTTTACACCTACAGCTAGCAATCTGTTTCTGCAGGATATCTGCAGATAGGCGGACAATATGGAGTCACAATGGGCAAAGGATAGTGGGATACTGTAACTATGTCTGTGCTGCTTCTGCTACATGGTTTTGGTGTTAGCAGAGATATTCAGACATATGTACTGTTTTACACTGTGATGTATTATGTCATCAACTACTGACAGATATACTTATTTGCTCACAGTAATTTCCTGGGGAATACAAGATGAATGAAGCTGTGTCCAGTATTGTGGTCTGCAATCTACATATTCTTGCACAATCATGCCATTCTGGAGGGGGAGCTGCAGACACTTGCTGATGGGTCTGTGTAAATGGTCCAGCACCTTAGTACTGTGGTGGCTGAGGATCCCATGCTTGTACATCTATTGGCGTGACAGAATGACCATATCCTGCTGTGGCCATACCTCTCAGCTGTACAGATTCACACAGGTTACCCAGAGGTAGGGCTCATATATCTGGTCATTTCCCCTTCACATTGTGGTTTACAAGCAAGTTTGTAGCCTTCCATTCCTGGGTTTGCAGGCAGGGATAGTGTGGGCACACATCAGAGTTTCAGACTTCACACATCCCATGGCCTCCATGCTTCTACCCCACTCCCCCATTATTCTATCCTCTTCCTAACATTATGCAAAAGATATCTGATAAGTATCCCTATAGTTATCACTTCATCCCAGCAGTATTTAGGGGTTGATCCACAGTTCATGCAGTAGGCCATGGTGGACATGCTACTGGGATTTGTTGACATGGCCTTGCATTTGTGTTTTGTGGACTGTGTTATGTCATTATTTGGGACTGCATGAGATAACATACATTGGCAGTATGGGTGAGACACAGGCCTTTGACAGAGGACTGTAGGGTATTTGGTAGTGATGCAGGCCATCTGTTGTAGACCAGTGCATTCTGTCACTCCTACAGTCCCAGGCTGCAAGCCACTGGATTCTCCTGGGGTGACAAGGTAGGTGTGCAAGGTGTTAATGGCAATAGTTTCTGTCCTTATTAATCCATTGATATGAATGCTGGCAGGGTGCTGCTTACAGCTAGAGACACACCTGCATGGAACACCTCTTCAGCATGCTGCATTCTGTGAATATTCCCAAACAGAACTGGGGGTCATATTGTACTCATTCCCAACAGTAGGGATATGACCTGTGATGAACCGGTGTCTGATGGTGGGGTGAGCTGAGTGCATGTGTGCTATGGAAGCTTCTTGCAGCTAACTCACAGATATACGTCAGGCATTCCCCTTATGCTGTCTTGTGCTGGGACATCAGTGGTTTCTCAGTACTTCATAACTGTGCCTTTTGTGGTCTGCCAGTGTTTGGCCAGACTACATCAGTATTCCATACTACACAGACAACTAATGTGCTGCTAACCTGTATGTACAATTCCAAAGGTGTGTCTATTTGACAGTAACATTTTATACAGTCTCTGTCTAGGGTACTTCCACCTGTGTACTGTGTTTATGTCTGGGCCCTCATTCATGCCATGTCCATCTTTCAGATGTTGACAGATATTACATCTGAACAATTAGTATGGATTACTGCTGGATTGGGTCTTGCTGGGATGTATTGTGTTTGGCACTGCAGTTGTTAGAACTTGGCCCTGTCATCAACAGTAATGGCCATAGGCCACCGGGACACAACCCTCTATGCCTACATGTTGACCACTTTCACACAATATACAACACACAACAGACTAACACACAGAACCCTGCATATTGTACACGTGCAACAATTTATCCTGCTAATTTGGCCAGCTCAGGTAATCTGTGCTCCACTGTTATTATACCCACACATACATGTTACTATATTTCTACATAGGATTGTGGGGGGGGGGCATACCTGACAACTGTAAACATTTGTGATGACTGTACTAGTATTTCAGGTACTCTATTGGCTTCCATTTCATTCTGTATTCTGACCTATCATGCAGACTAGAGGCATATCAGTGTAGTACAGATCTTAGGTCATATTGACCTACATTTCAGTCTCAGACTTCTTACCCTTCAGAACTAACATCCAACTGCCTGACCTGTTGTAGTCTGTCTGTGTAGGTGTGGAGGGGGGCTGTTCTCCATTGCCATCAATCAGAGGCCTTAGCACAACCTTTCTTTGTGGTCATCTACACCTGCCCTGCTGGCTGAGACTGTTGGGTATGTGAGCCTCACTGATATGCCTGTGTATGTCCTATGGATACACATTTGGTCCACCACATGTCCTGCAGTGGGATTTGTCACCTTGTCTAGTACTGCCTACTATGTTGACACCAGTATTTGTTATGGATTTAATTCTGCCCATATAGGTATCTACTATCTGCTGCCATCCAATTCAGCCACCCGATTCCCTTGCGTGCTCACATCCATACCATAGATACAAGTAGCAGAACATACTGCTCCATTCAGCAATTGATAGGGAGAGTGACTTACCTTGTGGCTGTGCCAGTATTGAGGATGGTGCTGGAGGGCTGACTATATCAGATGCACATAGTACACTCCCTATACATGGTTAAGCACAGGTAGTGTCATGTTTGGCATCCCTTTTACTACTTTTGTGAGTCAGAGAGAGGTGTCATTCCCTGGGTTCCTACCATGTCAGTGTATGTACTATGCGTTGTCTCTTTGCCAAGGCCTGGGCATACTGAGCATGCCTCCTTCTGCCTACAGGAGCAGGCTCATGTTGTTCCTCCTCCGAGTCAGTCTGTGCCTGTTCTGGCCTTGGCCATGGTGAGGGGCTGTGTGGCACTGGCCTGTGCAGTTCTTGCTGCAGCTGTTTCCACAGAATCATATTGTGTAGCTTGGCACATACAATGACAATTTGGGTACATGTAGCTGGAGATTATTGCAAGGCTCCACCAGATATGTCCAGGCACTGGAACCATGACTAGGGCATCCCAAACACATGCTCTATTATGATTTTGGTTTGTGTGTGTGCCTCATGATGGAGTTCTTGTTCGGATGTGTGTGCATTTCTGATGGGTGTCATCAGCCACGGCTCCAGTGCATAAACAGCATCCCCCGCTAGGTGGCCATATGGGATGTCCCCACTGGCAAATCTCTCGTATAGCTGCATCATATGCCAGATGTGGGAGTCATGATAGCGTCCAGGACTGCCAACACACACATTCATTATAATGCCCTGGGTATCGCACACAACCTGGCAGTTGATGGAGGGGAAGCCCTTGCAGTTTATGTAGACCATACCCTGCTCACCAGGTGGTGCTTTGATGTGTATGTGCATGCAGTCCATAGCAACCACTACCTCAGGATATTCTGGTATTTGGTGGAAGAGATGCATATTGCTGGTGAATGCCTCATGGGTGTTGTGGAAATATATGTGTTCACTGGTATTTGCTGACATAGCATCCAGGGACTGGTGGAGTACCCTGGATGCTGATGCCTGTGAGACCCCCATGATATCCCCAGTTGGCCTTTGGAAGGTACCTGTGGGTAGTATTCTTAAGCCTACATATACCTTGGTATCCACTGGGATGGGTTCCACTCTGTTGGTTCTGTGTGTGAGGCGTGGATGGCACGGCTCGACAATTTGCTGTAGGAGGTCCCTGTCCATCCTATAGTGCTCCACTATCTCCAGCTCATGTAACTTGTAGTAGGTTACCCTGGGTCTGTACACTCTTCTCCTTCTACTCACTGTGGGTTGGCCATCAGCATTCTCATCCTCTCCACCCTCAGCCTTTTCCACATATTGATTTACGAGAGTGAAAGCAGCCCCTGTCATTTTGTTACTTTTGTTAGGTAAAATTTCCCCATTTCTGTACACCGGTGGTGTAGAGTTTGTGGGAAAAACCAGATGGAAATATGTTTGCATAGTTTATAGTAGTGTGCTGGGCTGAGCTGCTGCCTGTGTAATTGGCTGATTCTGATATATTTCACTTGCCAGCTATGTTAGTTCTCCTTGATTACCTTCCTACTGCTGTTTTCCCTTCCCATTGCCTTCCTGTTTAAGCCCCAAGGTCCACTGCGCAAACCCAGTGCTCAGATGTGAATGGAGCTGCTATTTCCTGGTATAGTTATTTAATTATTTTTTGTTTAAAACCCGCTGTGTGGTACACACACCCGTTTAGGCAATTTAAATACTGCTAGGCAGCTTCAGACACACACCCTTCCTTAGCTCTGCTTAGCTAAGGGGAAACATGGGCCACAGAGCTCCAATAAGCTTACAGCATGCATGACACACCTCCTTATGAAGTCATCTAGCTCTTAGGCTTACACCATGGTATTACTGCACCTGCACAGTTGGGGGCAAGCTAGCACTGAGGGGAAATCTGTGATTGAGTATCATTGCCATCATTTGCATATGATTGACTGCTAATGCATGGTTACAAAACTGACACTCAGCCTTCCCCCTTAGCAACCACTATTCCATGGTCTTGTTGTATTATGCATGCCATTGACTATTATGGCAAAATTATGATTTTGGTTTAAAAATCTTATTTTCAGCTTTTTTTATTATTTTTGGGCCGATGCCGTTTGCGCACCACTGCCATAGGCTTAAACGGCTGAAATCGGCTGCCCCCAAAAATTATTTTTTTATAATTTTGAAACTAATTTTCATGCCTATGGCCATATATTTGGGCTTTGGCATGCCTAACCCTTCTTATATATGCATTTTTATGAGCTGTCATGCCTCCGTTTTGTAGTTTGCAGAAATGCATTCAGCTACTGGCTGAAGACATTTCTGCAGTCTATACTATTCCTGCATGGATGCCTGCCTGCTTTCTGGATCATTAATTCACCTCATTTGCATGGTTTTCACCAGCAAATGAGGTAATTAGCATACAGGGGCAGTGCCCGTGCAGGAATAGTGCAGGTGCTCTCATGCACATCCCAGGAGCTTATTCCTGGATTGCATGTCATCCATATTCCCTGCAACAGCTCTTGCACTATTCCTGCATACCATGCAGCTTGCTGAATCCTGGGGAAAATATTTTACTTCAGTACATATACAAAGAGCATTTAAAATAAGGCATTCAATTACATAAAACAGTGACTGGCATATATAGATAGATAGATAGATAGATAGATAGATAGATAGATAGATAGATAGATAGATAGATAGATAGATAGATAGATAGATAGATAGATAGATAGATAGATAGATAGATAGATAGATAGATAGATAGATAGATAGATAGATAGATAGATGTATATATTATGTACAGAGCTTTTTTATGGAACAAACCAGCAGACTTTGGAAACAGAGGATTTTATTCCATATAATTGATATTAATTGTGACAGAGACAGAGAAAAAGAATGTAATCCTCTGTGCGAACACAAATTAAACCATGAAGGAGCATTGTATACCTCAACAATTATAGACAGATGGCATTACTAGACATCAATGGCACTCAATGCTAGGCAAAAATAAAACTTTTGGATAAGTACATTGGGTGCTTTGTATTCCACAGGCCATAAGTGAATGTTGGATACAAGAGCTTTTTTATTATTTTAAATAGAGTATTGATATATAAAGGAACAGGCTTTGTCTATAAATATATATATATATATATATATATATATATATATATATATGTGTGTGTGTGTGTGTGTGTGTATATACATACATACATATATATATATATATATATATATATATATATATATATATATATATATATATATATATATACACACACACACAGATATAGAGAGATACAGATATATAGCAAATAGGTACATAGGAGTACCCACAATTTTTCATGAATTGAATATCATATTATGGTTCATTTTTTTTGTATAAAAAATAGGTGATTGAGCATGTTTCTTGCATCATACTGATGACTGCTTTGCAAAACTGTTTTGTGTTATATATGGTACTGCCCAATAAAATATTGATGGTGAATCACTTTGAGTGCTGGATTTAGTGTTACATGTGTGTGTGTGTGTGTGTGTGTGTGTGTGTGTGTGTGTGTGTGTGTGTGTGTGTACATATATATATATATATATATATATAAATATGTGTGTGTGTGTGTGTGTGTGTGTGTGTGTGTGTGTGTGTGTACACAGATATTCACATATATAGGTACATAGAGGTATTAATATAAACACACACACACACACACACACACACACATTTACTCACAGAACACAGTTAAAGTTGTGATATAATTTGCATATTTTACATGCTGCTGATAATGCATTTCAGCTGTAGTAGCTGACAACAGAATCTACCTGCTTATTATTTTGGCGTGATCTTACTTGTAACAATATTAATCAGGAGAAATGTATCCACACATTTCCAGTGCAAAGAAAAATAGTCAATTACTCACGTGCCAGCAAACTGCTTTGCCAGATAAATGTATTCCAGAGTCATTTTAAAGCTTCTTAGATGACTGCCTTTCTTAACATACTTTCTTGGCTTTACCCATTTCACAATCCTTAAAACCAAGAAACCTCATGGTTTTACTTAGTTTTACAATCCTGCTAACATTTATGTGTCAAATTTGATATGATAGGTCATATGCTTTATTTGTGCATGCCATAAATCACTGAAGTTTGCAGAGTATGTTTGCTTTAAAATGTAATGTAATATTCTGCATGTTTTCTTTTGTACAGATTATGCATTTATAACATAAGAATGTTTATTAATAGCAACATGAAAGGGGTACATAAAATGCTGCCAAATTGCAATTGTTTATACGTTTATTTATATAACTCAGCCCACCGACCAAAAATACAATTTCACAAAGCAAAATATTGGCAAAACAGAAAAATGGAAAACATAAAACAAAAAAAATGTATCTCCATTTTGCTATCCTCCATAATAACTTAATTACTAACTAAATAAATGCATAAATAAATTGACCTTTTGTGTTGAATTACTTTTAACCATATTTACTTCTGAAGCCTGAAAATCTTATGATGGCCTCATGGTTTTCCACTTCCCATTTGCCCCTATACATGCGCAACACATTATAAATTCATTTCACTCTCAGCCAAAATGACACATCTTATCCTTGGATATAGTTTGAGAAACATGACAGGCTCTTTTAACTAAAAGGTCAAAATTGTTGTGCTGACAAGCTAAAATCAGCTCGTCCACTGATGTAGATGTACCATTCCTGACTTTTACACCAATTAATGGGCATCAATGATGAGCTCAGTTTTTGGATAGATAGCCAGAGACTCAAGAGGACTGAGTGCCTACAATAGCTTTCCATCTTGTGCAAAGAGAGATGGAGATTCAGAGGTTCTGCTAGTGGTGACAAGTGGAGGGCATAGCATAGACTAAATAGTAATGGGTTGGCATGATATGTGCTTTCCAGGAGGAAAATGCAAAATGGGGTAAGAACTTTGCTGAATATGTTCCTGGCTTACAAACACCAAACACCACACAGAAGGACACAAATGAAACTAAATAACAAACTGAAATGCCCAATTTGCAATAAATGCCCACACAATACCAAAATAAAAGTTATACACTTTTATTCTTTATTATTCAAGAACTTCATCAGAACACTAACAATAACAAATGAGGTCCTTATAAATACTTCAAACTTCAAGGCATGATGTAAAACTTTAATTTCCTTCAGTTCATCCAATAAAATTTCAGTTTACAAATTCAATTACTTTTGATCATAAAACAAGCCAAAAATACTTGAAGTGACAGACTACAATAATTTATTATTTAATGCACATTTAATATTAACAACTTCATTTAAACCTGGCTAATTATCTGCTCTTAATGCAATTGGCCATTTAACTTCCTTAAATTTTAACACGTTAGTAAAACTGTTGGTGAAAAGAACTTGGTCAACCACATCTAATATAAAAAAATTCTTAAAACTGATACACTCTAAAGCATGTTTAGTCAATGCATTTGTAACATCCTTCGTTTTAATGGCCACACAATTCTCGTAAATTCTTTGAGAGGGCAGCCTGATAGTTTTCACAACATAAAAATTCTCACAGCTACAGCAATTAGCTAAATAATCTAAGCCAGCACTTTGAAGTTGCACCTGTGCTTAGTTGTAATAGTTTTATTCAAGTGTTTAAAATATACACTGTGTGCAGAAGTTATATACCCATAGTACTTACATTTTAGACATGGATAAGTACCAGCTGCACCCATTCCCACCAACTGATAGTTATAAACATTATTTTCCAATAACCCCTTAATATTAGAAACTTTTTTATAAATAAATTGCAAAAGATCACCCACAGTTTTAACTAAATAAGCATTACCTAGAATAACGTTCCAATTATCTACTACAATTTTAATGTATACTAATAGGGACAGGCAAAGTACAACACTTCTCAAACTCATCTGATTTACTAACATCTCCCTTTGGGATGAGCCCAGTATACAAAATGGGAGAAAATTTTGTAGTACCAGGATTCATGCTGAGAGACTTCTTGCCGATACACAGGTCCTTTTCCTTCCTGAGTAGATCACTACTGCCCTAAAACATGTCTATAAAAAGATGTAACAGCCATGAAGCCACACTCCTCAGACACCCCAGAGAGGCAGTCCCTGGCTTCAATGGGCATACAGTGAGTTTGCCCCACAGTGTAGTCTCACACACGGGCTAGCCATTCAAGCGGATAGTGAAAGAAACAGGAAGGCAGCTGCAAATTATGGCTTATCTTGTGGTGAGAAAAATACTCTAAGGAATACAAAGAGTACCATCAGTTCTGATAAGCTAAAGCAATTTTTCATTCATACCCACTAATGATTATTTGTGCATTTTTACCCATCCTTGTTTGATCCATTACATAATGAAGGATACTCAAAAGGACAAACATCTTATGAAACCTTCCACTTGTAGTAGAAATACCTTGCATTAATGGCCACTGGTGCATAATAAACCAAAAGTAAAACACCTCTAAAATATACCATAAAATAATAAAATAATGTCTCCTTTGATTTCAAAATCATCCCTAACTCATATCACCCTCTTGAAATTAAATCACACCGGTAACATTGGCCCTGATCCTAGGCAAAACAGTACCAATTCATTATAGAACTTCAAATTCAGCAAGTCTTTCATATCACTACTCAACCAAGTAAACATGCCAGACAGGAATTCAAAATAGCCCTTCTAGATGTTAATCTTCAAAAAAAGTAAATGGTATATGTAACAGTACAAACACTGACGATCTCCCAACTGGATAGTCATAAAATTACTATTAGAAGGGCATACCAAACTTCTCATTATTCTATGGCACTTCCTCCTCCATCTACGCGGATTCAAGGACACATTACTTCATACGATGAAAGCCTCATGAAAACAATATTATCATACAAATCAATTTTAGTATTAACTTTATAGGATCAACCAAAAATGCAATTACTCACTAGATATCCTTATGCATATAAAGGACATGAGAACAAAGTGTAGAAAACACAAAAGAAGTGAGGACCTTGGAGCTGACTTGCACTTATTACAAATTTATTGAGCTCTTTTGTCCTTACTTTCAGTGACCTTCAGAACTAAGGACAAAAAGCACTCACTAAATTAATGTTGTTGTTCTTCCGGCTTTTCCCAGTTAGGGGTCGCTACACCGGAACTCCGGTCAGCTAATGATTGGCAGTAGATTTTTTTTACGGGTGCCGAGGTGCCTGCTCGATGCCTAAACTTCTACGAAGACACGCCCATTCTATGTATGTCCACTCGACAACGGGGAGGACATGCAGACTCCACGCAGAAAGCACTCCAGCTGAGAATTGAACAAAAGAATTTCTTGCTGTGAGGCAACAACGCTACCGCTGCACCACCACGGCTTAATAAATTTGTAAGTGAAAATCATTTCTGAGATTTTCACCTTCATTTGTATATCCTTACCCTTCTTATGACCTCTGCAAATAGATCAAACCATATTTGTACTCACAATATGCATAACCTCTGGATGTAAACAGACAACTCTACTGCATAACTTGCTTATTGAGCATTACCATGTCATACCTACATATCTGCTTCAACAAAAGAAACTCAAACCAAAACACATTAGAGGTGGATAGTTCTAAGGAATGTTACAAACACAACATTTGACTGAATTAAACTTTCACTTACAGAACATCTATCAATAAATTAACCTTTGTAGCATTATTACATTAATTTTGCAACTTACTTGAACAATATATTAATAATCCTTTTCCCATTAGACAAAAACACATAAAGGGTGATTACTGTCCATGGTGTACCACTAATTAAAAACAATCTGAGGGCTAGAAGCAGGACCTGGAATTTGTGGAAACAAATAATCATGGTGTATTAATTTGCACTTTCTTTGTACAAATTGTCCAATTTCTGTCAAGGCCACATACCTACATGGAATACAGCCTGTCAATGCCTGTTAACTGGGGCACATTTGGAAATCTATTTAAGAAATTTCAGGTCTTAATTTTTCAACACAGTCATACAAAAGTAACACTCTTGATACTTCCTTGGGAAATAATGAAAAACTTTATTATATGTTATCTAGCATTGACATACAAAACCATAGCCCATTTTGCATATTCAGTAATTGGTGTATTGCTGTCACTACTTTGCACACATGAAGATTACTGTAGACAAAATAGGAGGAAGCTAGATTTAAATCGACAACTGGCATCTATGTTTGCACGGCAAACCAGAACTCTACCTTGTACACTTGTACCTTGTACACTGTGAACTGGTGACATCTGTAACATATATGACTAATAGTGTGAAATAAAAGCACCACCATTTATACCACCTATCATGCAAATTAGGCATGCCTGTGTAATAATATTCAGTCTGGCTGATGATGTACATACTGACTGCAGTGGGATTCGAACAGCAAAACTATGCATTCTTGACTGCATGTCATCAGACTGCTCTCAGCAATAACCCACAACAATAACAGTTCAAATTCCCAGCTGTCATAGGTTGCAAAAAAAAAATGTCTGCACTTGAAACACATAAATGGTCATAAAGGGAATTACTGTTCAACTGTGGGATTTAAACATACATATAATTTAGGTAGGAGGGCAGTCAATGAAAAGAAGTAATGCCTTCTACGTGACATTCTGTGTAAGGAATGGGATGTAAGGTTTGTTTCTGTTTATTTTCATTCCTGGGATGTTAGTAATTCTTCATGCTGCTGTATGCTTTTTACTGTGTTATATACACTGTTAATCATCACATAATGCTATATGTGATGCATCAGTGTTAGTACATGTCCCCTGCCTTTTATAGTTTCATAGGTAGGTACTAGGCTATCTGCCCAAGGGCATTTATAAGCCTAGCCAGTGTCTGTCGGCTTTTGCCGCCCCATTGATTAATTAACTGAGCCTCTGTCAAGCAGAGCCAATGAAGTGATCCCAGGGGTGTATTTTCTGTTACCCATCCACTCGTCAAGGCTTCTCTTGAAGAGTGTTAGTGAGGGGCTCTGCCTAATGTAGTTAGGAATTTTGTTCCAAAGCATGGGGAGTCTCTGTGACAGGAATCTATCCCTCCAGCATGTTCTATTTATTGTTGTGGCGAGGTTTAGCTCACTAGAGCACGTGGCTTGCAGTGATTTGGATTTCTTTAGGTGGAGCATGTCCATCAATTCTGAGTTGGACATGGCTTTGTAAGTCAGGCAGTGATCACCTCTGAGTAAGCGATATGCCACTGAGTACAGCTGGAGTTTTTTCAGTCGGGCTGCATAGGACATATGTTTGAGGCCAGTAATCCTCTTGGTGAGGTGCTTTTGTGGTTTTTCCAGCTGTTGAAAGTGTCTTGTGAGGTACATTCCAAATTGGGCATTGTACTCTATGATGGGTCTGATGAGTAACGAGTAGAGGGTTATGTCTGTGCTGATATATTCCCAAAGGATCTCGATTTCCTGTGCTACTTGCTATTTTATGGCTACCTTGACATGCTAGTTATGTATATGATGACATCCAACATATTCAGACACCTTTTGCTTTTACACCTCCTGCATTCTACACATTTGCTTGTATGTTCCTCTTTGGTGATGTACTTTGGAGAGAAACTTCCTTCATTGATGCTTCCTCTGCATACATCCAGATATGTTCCTTGCTGAGGGTTGTGTGTATGTTCTTACAGGTATACTTATTCTTCTGTTATGTATGATATTCACTGTGGATAACTAATTGTTTCTTTCTATTAGTCATGCTCTGTGATGCTGTTGTGGGCCAACATGGAAACATCACTATTTACTCTGTGTAAATTTGTACAAGTGGCTTATCAGGACTCAAAGGTATATGACAGATGCTGCCATGTTGCCTGAGATAAGACATATGGCCACATCATCTGATGACAATGCCTATTTCTTCTCACCCATGGGTCCCCCTGATCATCCTGTGACAGCTATAATATGTCATCATCAGACATCTGGTGCTCTTGGGGTAGGTCACCCACATCTGTAGCAGGCAAGCCACCATGTTTTGCTGCTATCATGTTGTGTAGAATGGCACACACCATAACCATTTGTGATGCCTTTTCTAGTGTGTATCGTAATGCAGTCCTGGATCGCTCCAGGCATATAAATCTTGCTTTCAGCATGCCAGACACAAGCTCAATGGTGTTTTGTGTCATGGAGTGTGCTCTGTTGTATGTATCCTTGGCAGGAGTTTATGAGGAACTGTGTGGCATAATTTTCTAAGGCTCCAGCAGATAACCACAGTTACCTTTTGTAGGAAGGAATGTATTTATTTATTTATTTTATTTATTTATTTAACATTTGTTTACTAGGAATGTTTGACCAGGACAGAGCCTATTTTCAGTCGAGGCCCAGGGACAAATTCTCCAGACACATCTTTTTAGAATGTGGGAGGAAACCAGAGTGCCCGGAGGAAACCTATGCAAATACAGGGAGGACATGCAGACTTTGCACAGAAGGCACCCCAGCTGAGAATCAAACTGGAGAATCTCTTACTGTGAGGTGACAGTGTTAACCACAGCACCACTGCACCACCCAACATATTTAGTCCGTATGCCTATTGCTGACAGGTCTAGATTCTGCTTAACTCATAACTGTGGTCCTGTACTTACTGAGGAGTTGCCCATCAGGAATTTTTACCATGTTGGGAAGAGGCATTTAGTCCACTTTCCCTTCATATTTCAGCATCATGCACACTACTGGGGTGCACTGCCATGATATTAGAAATGAGGCCATCTGCTGTGCATGCCACCTGACATCTGAATGATGGCCACTCCTTTCTGTTGATGTACCATTTAGCATCAGGTACAGATGGGGTTTGAATTGGAATGTGGGTGCAGTCTACTGCACTGAGGACACAGGGGGAGTTAACCATGGCATAGAACTGTTGCATGGCAGTACCATGCTCCATGAGTGTTTTTGGAAGTAGATATATTCATCCATCTTGCTACCAGGAAATATGAGGGGATGTGACTGAAAGCTATCAGGGACACTGCTACAACATCTCCAGTTTACTGCTGAACTGTCCCAGAGACCAGTATACCTAGACTCACTCACACTTCTGTTTCTGTTGTAATGAATTAACCCACAGACTGGAGCATGCATGTGGGTTGCACATGTCCTGCACACAGCCTGCACCAGCTCTTTGTCTAATCTATTTATGTATATTATTTCCTGGTCAGAGACCTGGCTAAACTGTAGCCTGGATCAGCACTAAGCTGGCTACCTTCTGGAATGCATTTGTGGATCATGCTCTAGTATGGTTTGCAGTACTCCAGCCTGCTGTAGTGCATTAAATGCTGGTTGCACTTAAGACAGTATTTTGGATTCCACAGGATTTCCTAAGAATATGTAGAATATAGTGCTGTTAAGATTACAGATTGTGCTTTCACAAAGTTGTCAGTTGGGTATTTTGTGGCATTTAAGTTGCATTCATTGTGCCTCTTATGGTTTGAATTAATTGTGTGTTGGGTGTAATTATCCTACACTGAATAGATAATTACTTAGTCTTGTTTTAGCGTACATTATGGAATCGCATCCGTCGCTAAAGTGTTGACATCTTGCTTCAACATGATGCACTGTCTGCAAATTTCTTAAGAGTTGCTAAAACCTCTGCTTAATATGAAATTTTAGTGTACATTTCTTGTACACTTTAATCCTTGGAAACACTTTATCTCAATTCTTTGTTATATTCTTGGAACATGTACTTGTTAAATGACACAAATAATTGTGTGGTTTTATGAATACAATTTATGCACATAATCAAATTACACTTGCCCCAGGATTCAGCAAGCTCTGCACGATGTGCAAGAATAGTGCAGGAGCTGCTGGAAACCATACGGCCACCGAGAGATCCAGGAACAAGCTCTCAGGACGTGCACGAGTGCTCCTGCACAATTCCTGCATGGGCACAGCTACTGTATGCAAATTACCCCATTTGCAGGTGAAAACCATGCAAATGAGGTGAATCTGTGATCCAGGAAGCTGGCAGCCGGCCATGCAGGACTAGTGTAATCTGCAGAAATGTACTCGGTTAGTAAGCAAGTACATTTCTGCAAACTACAAAACGGAGACATGACAGCTCCAAATAAAGGGTTCATATAATGTGTAAAGCATGCCAATGGCCAAATATATGGCCATTGGCATGGAAAACAGTTGCAAAAATAAAAAAAATAACTTTTATTTTTTTGGCCGATTTCAGCAGTTTAAGAGTAGGGCAGCAAATGGCATCAGGCCGAAAATAAAAAAAAAAAGCTTGAAATAAGCATTCTATCCAAAATCATAATTTTGCCATTATACTCAATGGCAAGCAGAAGACAACATGGCCAGTGAATGGTGGTAGCTAAGGGGGAAGGCTGAGTGTCAGACTTGTAACTAGGCATTAGCAGGCAATCCTATGCAAATGAGGGGAATAATACTGAATCCCAGATTCCCCCTCATGGCTAGACTGCACTCAACCGTGTAGGTGCAAGAAGACCATGGTGCAAGCCTAAGAGTTAACTGACATCACAGAGGGGTGTGTCAGGCATACTGTAAGCTTATTGGAGCCCTGTCGGTTTGGTTTGCCCTTAGCTTAGCAGAGCTAAGCAAGGGGGTATGTCTGAAGCTGCCAAGCACTCTTTACATTGTGTAAGTGGGTGTGCGTGCTACTCACAATGTTTTAAAGGGAAAAAAAGTAAACCAGGAAATAGCAGCTCCACGCACATCTGAGCACTGTGTTTGAGCAGTGCACCACTGGGCTTAAACAGGAAGGCAAAGGGAAGGGAAAATAGCAGTAGGAAGGTAATGAAGGAGACTAGCATAGCTGGCAGGTGAAATGTATCAGAATCAGCCAATTACACAGGCAGAAGCCCAGCCCAGCACACCACTATAAACTATGCAAACACCTTTCCCTCTGTTTTTTCACACAAACTCTACACCACCGGTGTACACAAGCGGGGAAATTTTACCAAACAAAAACAACAAAATGATAGGTGTTGCAGCAGCGATCATAAATCAACATGTGGAAGAGGCTGAGGGTGGTGAGGATGAGAATGCTGATGACCGACCCACAGTGAGGAGAAGGAGAATGGTGTACAGACCCAAGGTAACCTACCAGGGACTACATGAACTGGAGATAGTGGAGCGCTATAGACTGGAGCGGGACCTCCTACAGCAAATTGTTGAGCTGTGCCGGCCACACCTCACATACAGAACCAACAGAGGGGAACCAATCCCAGTAGATACCAAGGTATGTATAGGCCTAAAAATACTAGCCACAGGTACCTTCGAAAGTCCAACTGGGGATATCATGGGGATCTCACGGGCATCAGCATCCAGGGTACTCCATCAGTTACTGGATGCCATGTCAGCACATGCCAGTGAGCACGTATATTTTCACAACAGCCATGAGGTGTTGACCAGCAATATGTGTCTCTTCCACCAAATAGCAAAACACCCTGAGATAGTGGGTGCTATAGACTGCACTCACATATGCATCAAAGCACCACCCAGTGAGCGGGGTAGGGTCTACATCAACAACAAGGGCTTCACCTCCATCCACTGCCAGGTCATGTGCGATGCCCAGGGCATTATAATGAATGTGTGTGCTGGCTGCCCTCGAAGCTATCACGACTCCCACATCTGGCATATGACGCAGCTGTACCAGAGATTTGCCAATGGGGACATCCCTTACGACCACCTAGTGGGGGATGCTGGTTACGCACTGGAGCCGTGGCTGATGACACCCATCTGAAATGTGCACACACCCGAACAAGAACTCCATAATGAGGCACACACACAGACCAGAATCATAACAGAGCATGTGTTTGGGCTGCTCAAGTCATGGTTCCGGTGCCTGGACATATCCAGTGGAGCCTTGCATTATTCACCAGCTACATCTACCCAAATTGTCAATGTATGTGCCATGCTACACAATATGATCCAGCGGAAACAGCTGCAGCAGGAACAGCACGGGACAGGGCCACACAGCCCCCACCATTGCCAAGGCCTCCACAGGCACAGAGTGACTTGGAGGAGGAACAACTTGAGCCTGCCCTAGTAGGCAGAAGGAGGCTTACCCAGTATGCCCAGGCCATGGTAAAGACGCAATGCATAGCACATACACTGATATGGTAGGAACTCAGGGAATGACACCTGTCTCTGACTTGCACATATAGTAAAAGGGATGACAAACATGACACTACCTGTGCTTAGCCATGTATAGGGAGTGTACTATGTGCATCTGACATAGTCAGCCCTCCAACACCATCCTCAATACTGGCACATCCCCAAGGTAAGTCACTCTCCCTGTCAATTTCTGAATGGAGTAGTATGTTTTGTTACTTGTATCTATGGTATGGATGTGAGCATGCAAGGGAATCGGGTAGCTGAAGGGGATGCCAGCAGATATTAGACACCTATAGTGGCAGCATGAAATCTGTAACAAATACTGGTGTCACCATAGTAGCCAGTACTAGAAAAGGTGACAAAACTCACTGCAGAAAATGTGGTGGCCCACATGTGTGTCCATAGGATGCACACATGCCAGTCAGGGAGGCTCACATACCCAACAATCTCAGCCAGCAGGACAGGCGTAGACAAAAACAAACAATGGCTGTACTAAGGCCTCTGATTGATGGCTATGGAGAACATCCCCCCTCCAGACCTACACAGACAGACTACAACAGGTCAGGCAGTGGGATGTTAGTTCTGAGGGGTAAGAAGTCTGAAACTGGAATGCAGGTCAGTCAAACCTAAGACCTATAGTACTCTGATATGCCTCTAGTCAGCATGACAGATCAGAATACAGATTGAAATGGAGTACCTGAAATACCAGTACAATCATAGCAAATGTGTACAAGTGTCAGGTGTGCCCCCCCCAACCCTATGTAGAAATGTAGTAACATGTATGTGTAGGTATAATAACAGTGGAGCACAGATTAGCTGAGCCGGCCAAAGTAGCAGGAAAGATTGTAGCATATGTACAATATGCAGGGCTGTGTGTGTTAGGTTGGTGTGTGTTGTATATTGTGTGAGAGTGGTCAGTATGTATGCATGGGGAGGTTTGGCCTAGTGGCCATTGGCCAGTACTGCCAATGACAGGACCAAGTTCTCACAACTGCAGTGCCAAAAACAATGCATCCCAGCAAAACACATTCCAGCAGTAAGCCATATTTAATGTTTGGAAGTAATATCTGTCACCATCTGAAAGATGGACATGGCATGAATATGGGCCCAGGCATACAAACAGGGCTCAGGTGGAAATACCCCAGACAGACAGTGTATAATATGTTACTGTCAAATGGATACACCTTTGGAATTGTACATACAGGTTAGCAGCACATTAGTTGGGTTTGTAGTATGGAATACCGATGTCATCTGGCCAAACACTGGCAGACCACAAAGGTCATGAAGTGTTGAGAAACTGGTGATGTCCCTGCACAAGCCAGCATAAGTGGAATGCCCCATGCATATCTGTGAGTCAGATGCAAGTAGTGTCCATAGCACAAATGCACCCAGCTCACACCACCATCACCCACAGGTACCTCTCTGGTCTTATCCCTGCTGTTGGGAATGAGTACAATATGACCCCCACCTCTGTATGGCAATAGCCAAAAAATGCAGCATGCAGAACAGGAGTCCCATGCAGGTGTGTCCCTAGCTATAAGCAGCACCCTGCCAGCATCCACAACACTGGATCAATAATGACAGAAAGTATTGACATTAACACCTTGCACACCTACCCTGTCACCCCAGTGGAATATAGTGTCTTGCAGTCAGGGACTGTAGGACTGACACATTGCAACAGCCTGCTACAGCTGGCCTGAATTTCTATCAAATGGCCTACAGTCCTCTGCCAAAGGCCTGTGTCTCATCTGTACTGCCAATGTATGTTATGTCATGGACTTCCAAATAACAACATAACACAGTCCACATAACCCAAATGCAAGGCCATATGGATAAATCCCAGTAACATGTCCACCATGTCCCACTGCATGAACTGTGGACCAACACCAAATTACTGCTGGGATGAGGTGATAACTACAGGGAACATATCAGATAATGTTTGCATAATGTTTGGAAGAGGATAAAATAATAGAGGGGGGTAGAAGCATGGACAGCATGGATTGTGTGAAGTCTGAAACTCAGCCATGTACACATACTATCCTTGCCTGCAAACACAGGAATGGGTGGCGACAAACCTGCTCGTAAACCACAATGTGAAGGGGTAATGTCCAGAAATATGAGCCCTGCCTCTGGGTAACCTGTGTGAATCTGCATGCACAGCTGTGGGGTATGGCCACAGCAGGATATGGCCATACTGTCACGTTGATGGATGTACAAGCATGGGATCCTCAGCCACCACTGTACCAAGGTGCTGGACCATTTACACAGACCCATCAGCAAGTGTCTGCAGCATTCCCCTCCAGAATGGCATGATTGTGTATGAATATGTAGGCTGCAGACCACAATCCTGGACCCAGCTGTATTCACCCTGTGTTTCCCAGGACATTACTGCAAGCAAATATGTATTCCTGACAGTACATGATGACATAAAACAGCACAGTGTAAAACAGTACATATATCTGAATATTTCTGCTAACATCAAGACCATGTAGCAGAAGCAGCACAGACACAATTACCTGCAATAACCCACTATCCTTTGTCCATTTTGACTCAATATTGTCAACTGATACACAGATATCCCACAGAAACAGGTTGCTAGCTGTAAGTGTAGAACATAAAAGCCTGCACTGGAGTACAACCTACCTGGAATGGATTCACACATTCAATACAGAAGGTCATACTGGGCATGCTTCCACACTTAAAGAAATGAATACCATGTCTGCCAACGACAGTGGACTATACATATCTGTCAGTCACAGATGTTTGTGCACATACTCCTCATTACACACCAGTCATGCCTTGCACACACATTGGATAGGAATACACAAATATATCCAAGGACAACACGTTATAATAAGCCAAAATTACACATATATAGATGTGTGGAAGAGAGTGACAGACAGTGACAAGGGGCCTCCCATCATGAGGCCTGTCCCATCCAGCACACATCCAATTGGCTAAACCACATGATGTGCAAATGTCAATCACTGTAGACATTTGCCTCTGGTATCCATCAGCACTATAGTGTCTGTGATGCTTGTGATAACAGTGCAACATGACTGTACAAGTCAGTAGTCATCTAGCAGTTGTTTACATGTACCTATGAAATATAAACCTGTGTGTGCCTGATTGTTGTGTGTCTGCTTCCAGGTGAATGGGTTATGGCCCATGCACACACACTGCACTCCCCATTGCCCTACTATGGCAAGCCTGCTGATGTCTTCACCTTGAAATATACCTTTGGGGAAGGAGTAACCCTGTAAGCTCAGTGGCATGTGCTATAAATGTGTAATGCTATAGTGTAATGTACTAGTTAGGTAGGAGTTCTAATTCCAAACATGGCAACTGTGTGTGTGTGTGTGTGTGTGTGTGTGTGTGTGTGTGTGTGTGTGTGTGTGTGTGTGTGTGTTTGTGTAGAAACCAATGCTTTTGAGGCCATTCACACTCACTACAATTACAAATGCCCTACTTTGGCAGGGCTGCTGATATCATTCACTTTGAAATACACCTTTGGGGAAGGAGTAGCCCAGTAATCTCCATGGCATGTCCTGTAACTGTGTAATGCTGTAGTGTGATGTACTAGTTTGACAAGAGTTCAATTCCTAGACATGGTAACTGTAGAACTGTGTGTGTGTTTATCTGTGTAGGGATAAATGTGTTTGAGGCCATTCACACTCACTACAATTACAAATGTCCTACTTTGGCAAGCCTACTGATGTCATTCACTTTAAAATACACCTTTGGGGAAGGAGTAGCCCAGTAAGCTCAGTGGTGTGTGCTGTAACTGCATAATGCTGTAGTGCGATGTACTTGTTAGGTAGGAGTTCTAATCCCAGACATAGCAACTGTAAAACTTTATGTGTTTGTTTGTCTGTGTAGGAACCAATGCTTTTAAGGCCATTCACAGTCACTACAACTTCCATTGACCTACTTTGGCAAGCCTGCTGATGTCATTCACTTTAAAATACACCTTTAGGGAAGGAGTACACTTCCACATGTCACAGAACATGCACGTGGGAAGTGTGCACATCCCAGACACCGTCCATGTTATGGAATATAGAACACATACATGGTAAGCATTGCACAGCACTGACCACCCACAATAGTAATCCAGATGATTGGATGGTCAATACAATACCCACCAGTGTGGGCCAATCCAGACACTACACCCCTGAGTCACACTGCAGATCATTGTCATGTGGCCTGATGCCAAGGTATACCCTTTACCTAGCCTTGTACAACCTTCTTGCACAGTCAACCACTACACACCTGTGAAGCAATGCACCCATGCATGTCAGTACTGGCCAACCTGTGTGTATGTGTGTGTGTGTGTGTGTGTGTGTGTGTGTGTGTGTGTGTGTGTGTGTGTGTGTGTGTGTGTGGAGTATAATGATTTGGATGCCATTCAGACTCACTACACCTCCCATTGACCTACTGAAGTATGCCTTCTGATGTCAGACACCTTGACATACCCTTTGCCCATATATCTTCCTGATAACCCCTGTGGTGCATGTGATACCCACATATTACTGTATTGTGCCAAACTAGCTAGTTAGGAAGTCTAATCCTGACCCTGCCAACCAACTGTGATAATGTGTGTGAGTCCCTGAGAGAGTGTGGCTGTGTCGACTTTGACACCTGTTCTTGTGGACAAGCACATGTACTACACCTCCCTTATCCCTCCTTTATCACTGCTGCTGATGTCACTCACCATCAAATATACCTTTGGACAGCTCCATAACATGTAAGCTCTGTGGCACATACAATAACTTCAGAGACATGCAATAGCAATACATAGTCAGACAGGGGTTTGAAACCCTGCACTGGTAAGTGTGTAACGCAAACATGCTGTGGGTTTTACTCCCAACCCCCTCCCTGTCTTATGTTGTCTCTGTCTGTTTCTCTCACTCCCTCTCTGATGGATGTGGAGAAATACACCTGCTTTGCTTAGGCAGCAGCTTGTGTTTTGTAAGTTATGCTCATGATCAGCTGATGGCTTCTGCATGAATTGCAGTCCCCCCTAGCTGATTGCATGTGGAACAGCTGTGGTAAAATTCCCATAGCCAATTGCATGGAAACCCACTCCTATAACTAGGAACATCATGTGGGTGTTGGCCCTTTTCATTCACTGTGAGCACGACTTCATGTCAGTGTTTGGCAAACAGCATCAGCGATGTTAGTGGGATATACCTCTAACAACATGCACTATGTTGACAGGCCAACAAACAGGAGGGGGATGTTCCAGACATGACTGCAGAATGTAAGTGTTGCTCTTCTGCATTTGGAGTAATGTTGGTTTAACAGGGTTTGTGTGGATATGGCTGGTCTACATGATTTAATACCTGACATGACAGTGTTATGTGTTTGAGGAAACTCCCACCTGTAGGGTTATCTGCAGACTGGATCTGCCATACAACTCATAGCAAAGTACTTAGACACCAGATTAAAGAAGTTTGTATCTGAAGAGAAAAGTATCTGTAGAAACTCATGGGATTTTCTACGAAGAATAAATCAATTTGATTATAGCGAAGGTGGTTATTTTATTACTATAGATGTGAAAGACCTCTATACTGTTATACCCCATGAGATAGGGGTAGAATGGTTTTGAGTATCTTTTGGAAAATAATGCACCACAGGTAAAAATTAATAATTTTGAACATCTATTAAGTATTGTTTTGCATAACAACTTTATTCTATTTGATAGAGTGTACTATTTGCAAACAGAAGGCACCTAAATGGGTTCAGCTTGTGGTGGGACATATGCTAACATCATAATGTTACAGTGGGAGAAAAATATTTATTTAATTCAAATTACTTCTCCCACTGTATATGTTATACAAGATTTTTGGATGATATTTTTATGTACTGGGATGGGCCAGGTGAGACTAATCCTAAGTTTTTAGAAGATTTGAATGGGTGTACCCCTTTTCTTAGAGTCACACATACAGTTGGAGTTGATGAAATACCATACCTAGATGTGAAGCTAATAGAATATACAGTATCTAAGGTGCTTAAAGCTGAAAGTTATCGAAAACCAACATATTCAAACAGCTTTTTACATTTTAGTAGCTCTCATCCATTTAAGCAAAAGAAAGCTGTATTAAAAGGTCAATATGTAAGGGCTGCATGAATGGTATTTGAATTTGAAAGTTTCCTAGATGAATGTGATCGCCTGAAAGACATGTTTCAGAAGAGGAGATACCCAAATTCACTAATAAATGGCGTAATGTTTGAAGTGGTAAATAAAAGAGAGAAGGGACATTTTAAACCATTACTAGATCAAAAACAACACAAATAAATAGAAGGGAATGATAAGGAGGTCATAACTAGCATAAGTATACAATCACAGACTCAAGAAATAGGTCAAAATACTGAGACATCTGAGGAGAAGAAATTCAATAGTGCATTCATCACAATTTTTAATAAAAGTAGTAAGAATGTAGCTGACATCCTATTTAAAAAATGGATGGTATTAACTAATAATAGGGACACCAGAAAATATAGTAGGTGAACTACCTACTATTGTATATAAAAAAGGCAGAACTATAAAAAATGTTTTAGAAAATACAAATGTGAACCAACAAAATGGCTACATGAAAAAATGTGGGACCTGCAATTATTGTTGTTACATCTATGAGGGTAGTTCATTTAACATCAACAATACCACAGTGAAGGTTACCAGTAAAGGCACATGCACAACAGAGAAAGTAGTATATTGCGCAGTTTGCACAAAATGCCCATGTTTTTCTATAGGCAAAACAGAGCGGAAATTAAAAAGTAGAATTTACGAACATGTAAGAGGTATAAAGAACAAGAAACAAATGCCTTAGCCAGACATAACATTGAATATCCTGACCATACTTTTAAATTTGGTATTTTGGAGACAATAAAACCAGATATAAGGGGTGGGCCATGGGTATTAATATTAGAAAAACAAGAAGCCCTATGGCAATTAAGGATGAATTCTCTGCAATGGCCAGGATTAAATGACATTTTCTCACTTGCATGTTTTTTAAAACTAAAAGCTCTGGAAAGATGAAAATCACTGAGAAATGTTTGAAGTATATTATATTTTAGAAATAAAATTTAAATAGTTGTTTTGCGAATGTTTTAGGGAATGTATTATATTTTAGAGATGAGATAAAGTTTATTTATTGTTTAAGATATATTTTACTAGCAGTGTAGTAAAAAAGGGGGGGTTAGGATTGATTGTATGCCTATTTAGTATTTAAATGAAGTGTGTTTTACTGACTGTCTATTTAGTATTTAAATGAAGTGTGTTTTACTAACTGAATTGCGTTGAACAAGTTCAGGAACTGAGCAGGGGCGAAAGCTTATGCATATACTTTGTGTGGAATAAATTGTTTGTACTTTGAATCTACTGGTGATATCGGTGATATCATCCTTGTTTTTACTGCATCAGCTGCTCTCCAGCTCCATGTGTGCCATTTTTTGTTCATTAGTGGTCACTTTGCACTTTTTTCTGCGTTATCTGCAGACTGGCCAGTGTTTGGAGTCTTATGTGTCTTGTGTTATTCACAGATTACCTATCTTAGAACTGCAGAAGCATAGTCTGAGGATTGCAGTCAGTACATGGTGACAGCCACGAGAGCTACTGACTTCAGATCCCTCATAGGACATATGTCACAACAAACCCAGTTACAACAGAAAATGTATGAGGTTATCAAGCAACATGTCAATATTGGCCCTGTGTTTGTGCTTCCAGCCACAAGTCTGTCAACCTTTGTACATATGTCCTGGAGTAAGAGGTGCAGATGCTCTGTACACCATTATTTATTGACATCATATCTGATAACAAGCCAGTGAGATATCAGACTGCTAGACATGTTATGTATAGTAGGAGTTATATTTGAGGACATAATCTGGGCATTCTGTGGTTGTGTGTACAGTAGTAAGGTCTGTGTACTTATGGTGATTGTATTGCGAATACGTAGCTTGGCCTGTGTACAGACTGTGGTAGATGTCATTGTTCTTGGTCCCATTCTATCTGATGTTACATGCTGCTCCAGTGTATGGTACCCTATCAGCTTACATGTTTGTAGGGCCAAACACACACATGTCCCATACCATAGACAAGCATTGGACCACACCGTGTCATGGCCCAGTATATGTAGGGTTAGCGTGTGAGTGGCACATATGAGGATGGTGTTGATAAGACAGTCCATATACTGTAATAGTAAGCTTGCTTACCATATGTGGCTGTGGCTGTGTTCACACTGGTTGTGGGTATGCACTTTCACACAGGTGTCTGTTACTCTGTGCTGTGACATGCCACTGGAGCCTGCTATATTTTCAGGTACATGTGTAATCCCCCATAAAAAATGTAGCCAGTGTTGTGGCAGTCTGCCTGTAGTTTGCACAGTGCTTTGTTACATGCCTAGCAGCTTAGTGTAATTACCCAGTGTGATGTTATGTCCAGATATTTGCCAGATGTACTGCTGCCGGGCCACCATAACTGTCATGTATTTCTGACAAAGCAGTGGGATGCTGTACGAATGCATGTCACTAACTAGTGGGTAGTATGTGGCCATGTGACCTCTGCACCACTGGTTATTATGTGTCAGGACAGACAGGAGTGTGTGAATGCATAAACTGTGTGGGCATATGTAGTCCAGTATTTATGTGTGATATACCTATTTACATGGCTGTTAACATGCACATTGTCAGGCTTGGTCCACGTGTCTTGTACTAAGGGGATCTGTGTATACATCTGGACTGACCAGAATGAGCCAGACTGTCCACATTTATTGGTCAAATCTCTGATGTAGTGGTACTGTAATATGATGACCTTAGGATGTCTGTCAGTAACTGATGGCATACATGCCAATATCAGATGTGACCACTCACACACAACATTTCTGTTAAGACAACCCCTGTTACAATAGCAACAGTCTACATATATACCTGCAATACATACATGACATCCCCTTGCACTAAGAGGTTGAGACTATTGATGCTGAGGTATGACTCCACTCCATGTTCTGGACATATGGTAAACACATATATATATATATATATATATATATATATATATATATATATATATATATATATATATATATATAGATATATGCACATATACATGACTACATACATATATGGATATATGTATATATATATATATATATATATATATATATATATATATATATATATATATATATATATATATATATACATAAATATACATACACACACACACACACACACAGATATATATATATATATATATATATATATATATATATATATACATATACACATCTATATATGTCTACACATATACAGATATATAGATATATATGCACATATATAGTTATAGATATCGACATATATATCGACATAAATAGATACATATATAAATATATGATGCATATATATATATATATATATATATATATATATGTATATACAGAGAGATCTATATAGGGCCATATATATGATGCAATATACAGATGTATATAAATGTATATATATGAATATATATGTGTATGTACATGTACACATATATCTACATATGTATATGTATATGTCCATATCCTTGTCATGTGTAAACATTACTGTTGTGTATATCTTCCCAGATCTATCACACCGTATGTATATGATATGTGTATATTGAGATATAACAATATATGTGATGCAACAGTAATATCCCTAACAAGTACTACACAATTGTAGAAGCCACAGCAATTGTTCAATACTATTCAATATGTATACTGACAGATATATTGGAAAAACAACAGCTGTCTTCACAGCTGTCATTGCGTAGTGGTTAACTGTTGTGACTATAGTGTGCAGGGTCCTGGGTTCAAGCCTGCAAGGGCTGTTTATTTTGTTGATGGGCAGAACAAGGGCTATTGGATACAGAGTGGTTAAGGCAGTTTTGAACAGCTTTAAGTGCGCTTGCGTGGGTTTGCGCGGAGCTAAGTGGTTCTAAGGTACGGTTAAACATAAAGGCACTTACACCGTATAGACTTTGCTTACCAGTGCACAAATGTGCTTAGCTGTTATATTGTAGCAATGCTGACACCTGCTAAGCATGGCTCAGCCCTGTTAACCAGTGCTCACATTCCAGACTGATAACATAGCAGGATAATGACATCTGTAATAAGTGTATGTAATGCCATGTATGTAACATTAGTCTATGGGCTGTCATTACAGTAGCAAGGGGTTTGAGTCTCCTGTCTGGGACACTTGAGTATATATGGCTTGTACAACAATCTTATCCATGTGAATGTGTTACATACAAGGGTAATGTCCCAGGTTATATGCAGTCACACTGACATGTAGTGTATCATTACTTTACTACTGTTGACAGTGCTTTCCTAAGTAAGAGTAGCTTGCTAATTGTAGTACTGGAAACAAACACCCCTGCATGCAAAGATGGACTCTTGAGTCCTCACTGTCATGTTCCTGGTGTGTGAGCTGTGTCTCATTATATATTCCTACTGGATAATGCCCTGACATGTGGAAAACAACTGTAGACTACTGTGTGTATAGCACATGTCAGTGAGGGCTGTCATCATGTAGTAATGGCTTACTTATCGGTGTCAGACATCTATCTGTCAACACATTCATCCTAATGGATAGCTAGTTGGCAAGCTGATGTCTGTCAGTCCCTGTACAGATGTGCAAATGCCAGGTATCCATCTTGGATACGTACAGGCAATCTATGCTTGACTGACACTGACATGTCTGCCCAGCTGTGTTATAAATGCCACAGATAGCACTCAACACCCTGTACGCACCACATGCCATAGATACCTCAACTACACTACCACATTCAACAGAATATTCTTGGGTACAGGTCTCCAAGACAGATGCTAACCATGTTATGTAATACATGTTGCATACATGTCAACTGGAGCACCTCATTGGCCCTCTGAAGGAGGCACCCAGAGGAATGGCTGATGCATGTCACTCTCACCCTGAGAGTCACCACAGTGGTGTTTTGTAATAGATGGCCTGCTGGCACATGGCAGGTGGCTTTATACCACTGTACACACATCCCCTACACTTCCCATCTCTCCATGGACAATAGCCTGGTACACACCTATGATCACCCGCACCAATGTGCCCCAGTACTGACAAATGTGTACGTGTGCATTACTGAGAATATCAGTGTCTGTGTGTTTATAGACCTATAGTTGGGAATACCCTAAGGCCCTTCACACTCACCACATCACCCATTGCCATAGTTAGATGTGGCTGCTGCTCTACCGGACATTACATGTACTGTGTTATGCTCCTCTCCCTAAGGGCTACCTTGGCCTTGCAGTACCAGCACAACACTGTTGTACAAATGGGTTGATAGGCATGGGATACTCACTGAGTTCTTGCAAGTGTGTGTATGTGTGCATGTGTGTATATATGTAGGGTACAGCATTCCGAGGCCACATACTCCTATTACAATGTGCATTGCCACACAGTATTAGGTATAGTGATGTTGCTGCCTGTATGAGAGGCATGACAATGCATCATCCTACTATGCCTGTGGCACATGTATTACATGCATATCCCTGTAGGAGCACTCTTGGATTGGACAAGGGGTTGTATTGCAGTCCTGGTCAATGTGTGATGGTGGGTTTGTCAGAGTGTTATCATGGGTTCCAGTGAGTACAATATCCACAGTGGGTTGTGGGTGCTGGGCATACTGTCATTACACCATGGTACACCCAGTACATGTCCCATGTACCACTGTCTGGTGACCAAATTCACCATCAACCCTACAGGTAACTGATAACACTATCCAGCCCAGTAATGCATGTGCTGTGTGCAACCTACCTGTAACACAATGGACACACTAACAAAATAGTTATCACTCATAGGCCCAGATATCTCAGATGTGTGTCTGACTGTTATGTGTTTGTCAATGTGCATATGATGGTATGTCACACTATGTATTGTCCATATACAACAACTACATCCCACATTACCATACTGTACATGCCTGGGGATGTTCTGCATGTAACATGTAACCTGGAACACACCTCATCCTAAAAGCTGTGTGGTGTGTGTAATTAAAGCCACATACATCAATAGCACTACATGCCTAGGTAGGGGTCTAGTCCCAGTGTTGCCAAGTAATAGTGTGTGTGTATGTGGAGGGATCTACTTCAGGTTGCAGAATATACATGTCGCAGGGGGTCATCTGTCCAAAAACCGCACAGCATATGCTAACATGTCGCAGGTATCATCCTGTGGACATACATTCCATCACAACTACTGTTAGCTGTATAAAGGGCCTCTTCCCCATGGTATAGGTGTGCAGCGATACTGGGGTTGGTATATATAGCTGGGTGTGGCTGTTGTGGACACAGCCAACATCATTGCGGCTACTGTTGAGTGTATCCCCCAGTGTAGCTGGCCGTAACACTGTACAGTTCATGTTAACAGGTTAGGTATTTGTCTATCACACTCTCTGTGGTTCTACAGCATCTCTAACCCTCCAAAGGGTAGGGGTGTACCACCCACACAAGCACACATATGTTTACCATGTTGAGAATTGCACTACATTGGGGAAGGGGACATATACCCTGCTTGTACCATTGCCAATGACATGAAACTAGCAGACTGCTTATTCCACAATGTGTTATTCTGCATAGTCTGGCTTTATGGAATTACATAGGCTACAATGGGTTCCTTGCACAGGTACATACATCCATGTGAACAGTATTCTCTGTGTAGTGCATCAACACCTAAGCCTCTGTGTGTGTTATACACAAACATCTGGTGTGTACCACCCAGTACAACTACCATTGTCCACTGTAGAAGGGCTGCTAACAGCATCCACCATGCACTCACCTGTATACAACACCCCCAGACCTATAGGCTATGGGGCACAGGCAGTAACTGTTATACAGACCTGTGACATGTGTTCACCTGTACCCAGGATATGGCACAGCCAAGGTGTAACCACTGTGCCATACCCCTTGTGAGATATGACAGCAGACCATCCTCCTGCTGACACATGGACACCTACAACACAAATGGATAACCTTATGGAGACCACAATCACTCAGTGGTAATAACAGCTATAATGCATCATGGCTGGACAGCTACACTACCTGACATGTAAGCATTAAACATTACTGCTGACAACATGTTACACAGCAGTACATTGGTACACTGCAGTACAGTCACCATGTGCATCACAACCATATTAGACTGTCCCTGCATCAATGTTATGGATGACAGGGATGTGGCACAGGTATCATCATATGCACAGGTTGTGTTGTTGGTTTGCCGGTGACCTAGGCTGGGTCATACGTTTGACAGCATGTGTGTGAGTGAGGTTTTTAATTACTGATACCGCTGTGGTGATGTGGTGTGTGTAGGTATGGGGTTTCCCTAGGTGTGTTTGTATTGTGTGTGAGTATGCATGCATACAGTTCTGCCATGTGGCTGCCCTATACAGGTGTTTGTTGGACAGCTGCAGACCATACCTGGCAGGGTGTGCAGTTCACCACCTCTGGCCGCAGACATGGGAACTGTGCCTGCCAGGGGTTCTACTGGCACAGCCAGGTACAAGCCTCAATCTGCTACTCTCCCTTGATGATGACATATGTCTGCTGGAACCGGGTCCCTCCTGGAACTGGCCAGGGCAATGTGCATGTGGTCTGCTGTGATGTGGTGTGGATAGTGCCCCCCTCTGCAGTGCCAGGGCTGGTACTGCCACTATGGGAGCGGCTTGGTGTCCTTCCACGTCCACATTGACCTCCAGATGTTCGTGTTGCTGGCCTACATCCTCGTGGCCATCAAACCACTCCCACCACATGTTTTAGCACGGACAATCCACGGTCGAGAAGTCCCACCATCTCACCCTACCATCTATCCATGACCTCTGTAAAATAATGGAGGGCACCTGCAAGATCACGGATGTTGTATCTTACAGCTGAAAAAGCAGCCCTCTGCAGTCTCAGACTCTGTCTGGTGTACCATTCCATAGATACCTGCGCCTCCATGACAGCCTGAAACATGCATCTGGTGGTACCAGATTTGGCACTTCTGTCAGGGGCATGATGACCAGCAGCCATCCCACGAGCACTCCTGTACATCTGCCTATGTGGTACCCTGCCAGACATACAGCTATGGGTGCTGTGTACAGACACAGCAGCCATAGATACCACTCTGTCCTGTGCACTGCCACCAACTACCAACTATCCCTCTGCTATGGCCACTGGTGATGGAGTACCTATAGGCACTGTGACTGTGTGTAGGGATGGGGTGGAGAACAGGGGGATGTCAAACGATGGAACAGTTTTGGCCTCTGACAACTCCGCCTGTGCCTCAACACACCTATCATCATTTTCAGTGTCTATATGGACACCAATATCAGATTGCCTGCAAGAGAGACCCTAACCCACCTCGCCACCTGTGAAGGGAAAACAAGAAATGCACTTTAAGACCTGTACGTCATTGCTTAACAGTACACATATGCACACGCACACACACACACACACACACACACACACACACACACACACACACACACACACAGGCACACTGACATTCCACCATACTACCTACCTGTCCCCGAGTTTACAGACTGTCCCAAATTTATTCTCTTAAGTTCCCGATCCTGCATCACACTTGGAAACTTACACTCATTATTACCAATCATTAACGTATCATTCTTCCAATTGCCTAGACAAGTGATCACAAAACATGACCTGCTACTCCATTACCTCTTTGACTTGATTGGAGTCAGTTTTACAAGGACTCACTGCTGTCATCCAGTGTTCACCCTGGGTTTGTCCAGACATCATGAGCATGGCCCCCATATGTTAGGGGCTACTACAGTCACTCAATAATGTCATACACAGGAGTGTCATACATAACTATTGCTCAGTAGATGCAAGATCTGTTGCTTTATCAACTTATTATGTGGACAACAGTAATATTTGGATACACTCACTGGTGTTGTCTAGTAATTCCCCAATGCATCTGTAGTGCTGCATGCATGGGTATTCTTTCACCTTTCTGCTGATTGCAATTATAACAGTATACCTGGTGTCTAGTTTCCCTCCCAATGCATGTTCCATTCTACAGACCTTATTATACTATCAACTGTCCTGAGATTACATATAAGACACATATTCCTGGTGTCTCATGTGTCAGTCCATGTCCATGTACTGCATGATTTCAAAGGGAAGTTTAGACGTATGAACAACCCCACAATCACACATGTGCATACATGGACACACACACAGAGACACACACACATACTCACACACAGCCGACATACATCAACCCCCCTCCAATCCACGAGATTGCACTTACAGACAAAATAACCCCACACACACACCCCCACACACACACACTTACAGGTGAGGTTGCAAGAAGATATTACACACAGACATCCTATTACCCATCTGTCAACTTGCATAACATAGGTACTCAACAGCATGCAGTGCAGCTATAGTCAATCCATGCTAGTGACAGTATACATGCGTGTGATGCATGAGCTGTGTTAGTAGGTGATGCCCCTTCCCCTCGGGAAACACTGCACCCATGTACACAGTATTGCTGCGTACCTGTTCATCACCCTGTCATGTACTGTGCACCATACCTCACAGTTGTACACACTGTTGCTGAATGTGTATTACTGTGTCAGTTATGTCTCCTCTGCTGCTCACAGCCCCTATGTGTTTGTCTGACACATACCTGGGATGATATGTGGACAGATGGCATTTGTGAATGCCTGATGTCTGATTTACAGATGTCATCATCATTGGTGCATGTATGATCAATACGATACACTTACACTGACAACAATCAAACCTTACCATGGTTATGGGGAGTGTACACACCCTTATTGATATGATGCCCTCTTCCTTGATATGCCATGGGACCACATTACTGCATATGTTAACATGACATGAGCCTGATATGTGACATATGTCCTGGACAATCAAATGAAGTGTCAAGCAAATCTGTTAGTTGTTCTGATGCTGACTGAGATGCATATACTTCGTGGGTGCATATGTGTGCATGCCCTTATCATGATGGTTTGTTGCACCTACTGTTATGTGTACTACAGCAGTCACTATTCCTGGCAGAGGTATACTAGCATGGGCAATCTGCATTTGCCAGTATTTGGTCAGTCTGCCCTACACATGTCCCCCAACTATGTATGATTGCAAGGACAAATCATGTGCACATCCCTTGGAGTTCACACACTGCCGGCACTATTGCTGTGGAGTCAGGGTTATGTCTGCCACAGTGCCTGACCCTGACTGTGCAGATATATCCATTTGTAGCATCCTTTGGATCCCTGCTGCGGTGCACTGTTGTGTCATGATGACACCCCCTCCCCACCTTCAGTCTTTTTGCAGATGCTTGACAACTATGGCCTACACATGTGTATCAGTTTGCAGTGTCCCAAACACTGAACACCACTTTTACCAGCCTAGTCCATGCTAATGAATGGCAAACATACAGGTGTACACTGGCACCAGCATGCTACAGATGGTGATGGTGGTTCTGAGGTGGGGTGAGGTGTTGGTTGTGCAGCACATGTATCTTACGTGATACTGTCTGTATGTTTCCAACATGGTCTTGGCACACTAGTACACATTGCAACGCATGCCTTTTGGGGACCTTTTCTGTTATGCATATGCTACCTGTAGAGAGGCCTGGCTGAGGTTTCCTGTGGTACAACTGTCCCATCTGCTTACCCTAACATATGACCCACACGTTTGCAGAGTCCAGGTAATTGCTGACATGGGTACTGCACAGCTAGTACTTGCTAGACATTCCTGCAGCTCCCTCAGTGTTGTGGCACATTACTAGGCAGCCTGCATGACTGGTCTGCTACATGTGACATCATCTGTCTTGGATCGCCATCTGTTTATTTCCTGCATTATTCCTGTCCCATACATCCTTGCCACATACATGACTGTCTGCACTGTTTGCCATGGTATATGCAATGGTGAGGTATGGCTACATGTCCAACTCCTGGGTGCTACCTGTTGGGTATGGGGTCCACTCCACGGCATGTAAGATGTGTGCAAGCCACAGCTGCCTCTGTTGCAGTTAAATGGACACATTTGATGGTCAAACACCTTGGACAGTAGACAATTTCTTGGTGTGACATTGGAGATGTGTACCAGCTGGAAGGTGGATTTCCATGACATATGCATGCAGTCAGTAGCTTAACAGCTGCCTCCACTATATTTTATCTGGAGTGTGTGCACACACATACTTCCAGTGTTTGTGAAGGTATGTATTCCCCTTATTTACTGTCCTAACATATGATTCCATATTACACATTCATTGCTCATGTTAGGACCATATTGCAAGTTGTAAGGGTTGTGGACTGCAGTATTGTGATATGCTGTAATGTAGATCTGTAACAGCTGCCATTGTAATACTGGTATATACACTGTTGTAGCACTGTATAAGGGTGATGTTTCACACATGTCCCTACTGTGGGCCATTTTTACCACCATTATGTTCATATCTGTGCACACATTGTGCAATGACAGGATGTTAGTTATATTAAAGGAGTCTGACATACCCTTCAGATACACCATCATGGTGACCACTGTGATGCAGTGCAGTTAACAGCAACAATACATGAACATGTACGACATGCATTATGGGTAGGTGTGTTAAATGTGTGCATGGAATATACCATGGCCATAACATGACTGGTGTATTGGCAAACCTGAACAAATACCATACTCAATAGCTACAGGCTGCTGCCTTGGAGGTATACCAGAGGGACCTACATAAGTGTATGAAAGATGTGATGTCAGTAGCCACAGCTGTGGCATTGGTACAGGGTGAGTGCAGCATTACAGTACATCAACAGTACAAGCCCACAATACTACAGATTATGACATCTGTTTATTACTACTACGCAACTACAGACTATATATATATGTCATCTCACATATGCATGATCTAACTGTACAGATGCAGATGGATACGCAACAGTGGTCTACTGATGTGCCCTGTGGCCTTACCTGCACGCTCCTCTGCCATTGTGTGGGTAGCACCCACCTCCTCTATGCTCTCCAACAGGTGTTGTGTGTGCAGGCGGGCAGGTGCCCCGAGGCTGGCAAGAAGCTCCTCAACATGTGTCAGGGGGCTGGATGGCATGACCCCCCCCTGTTGTGAGTTAATTCTCCCTGACTGCAGCAGCATGCCGATGTGCATTGTGAAGTTGGTCTGTGCAACAATGCTGGACCTGCTCATAACTGCGGTTATGCAGCCCAACATCGTTTACCCTGTGGACAAGATCGTTCCACAGGATGGTCCGCTCCTGCTGCTCATGGGCTGTTCAGCCAAACACCTGGTGGTGCTGCACCAGGTGTGAGATGATGACATCATTCTCCCCCACTGTATAAATGGGAAGCCTCTCCTGGGACACCCTTGCTTGAAAGACATAAAGATGGAAACAGGTCTGAGGACCTCATACAGCAAGGTTATCATAGTTTTTAATAATACACATCTCTGTCTCCCCCCCACTATATCTGCAACAACAATCTGATCACACAACTCAATAGATATGTCTACAGAACACCTAGCATTGGGACATATATCGTATTGTACACCACTTTGTGCTATGTGTTTGTAGTCATGTTCCCAGTGGAGACACTATCATTGGTGGCCTGTTATGGACAAGGTCACCTGCATGCCATTGTAAGGGCCGCTATGGTTCCATATATGCATGTGATCTGTTTGCTATGTGATTGCTGCACATCTGTTGTTCTATGCTATTGGGGAGATCTATGCATGCTGTTGGACATGATCTGGGAATGTGTGGACTATTACTACCCACATATGTTCTATAACAGTGACACAATAGCATGTTGAGGGAACAGTTGCCAACAGAACCATCTCTCCCACCTCATCTGCCCACGTTACCAGGTCACATCACATGTGGG
>NC_056725.1:915963399-915980899 GCF_019279795.1 Protopterus annectens | reverse complement strand
ATGCAATAGGCTATGGGAATGTTACCACAGCTGTTCCACATGCAATCAGCTAGTGCAGGACTGCAATTCATGCAGAGGCCATCATCTGATCATGAGCATCACTTACAAAACTCAAGCTGCTGCCTAAGCAAAGCAGGTGTACTTTTACACATCCACCAGAGAGGGAGGGAGAGAGACAAAGTAAGAAAGGAAGGGGGTAGGAGAGCAAGAGCTAAACATGTTTGTGTTACACATTTACCAGTACGGGGTTTCAAACCCCTGTCTGGCTATGTATGGCTATTGCATTTTTATGCAGTTATGGCATGTGCCACAGAACTGTCCAAAGGTATATTTGAAGGTGAGTGACAACAGCAACAGTGACAAAGGAGGGAAAAGGTAGATGTAGTACATGTCCCTGTCCACAAAAGCAGGTGTCAAGGAAGACACAACCACACCCTCTCAGGGACTCACACACATTATCACAGTTGGCAGGGTCAGGATTAGAATCCCTAACTAATTAGTTTGCAACACTACAGTATTATTCAGGTATCACATGCACTACAGAGTTTATCAGGCTGATATATGGGCAAAGGGTATGTCAAGGGTGACTGACATCAGAAGGTATGCTTCAGTAGGGCAATGGGAGTTGTAGTGAGTTTGAATGGCTTCCAACTCATTAATCTCCACCCACACACACACACACACACACACACACACACACACACACACACACACACACACACACACACACACAGACACAGATTTGCCAGTACTGACATGCAGGGGTTCATTGCTTCACAGGTGTGCATGATTGACTGTGCCAGAAGGCTGTACAAGGCTAGGCAAAGGGTATACCTTGGCATCAGGCCATATGACAATGGCCTGCAGTGTGGCTCAGGGGTATAGTCCCTGGATTGGTCCACACAGGTGGGTATTGTATTCACCATCCACTCATCTGGGTTACTATTGTGGGTGGCCAGTGCTGTGCAATGCTTGCCATGTATGTGTTCTATATTCCATAACATGGATGGTGTCTGGGATGTGCACATGTCCCACATGCATGTTTTGTGACATGTGGAAGAGTACCTGGTGTGTCTGGGGCATGTTGTGTGAACAGATTGTTATCATCTGATGTGCATTCCTGACCTCATGTGGTGAGAACTGGCTATGGAGCTGAGGTTGCTCCTGCACCTACATTGACAGCATGATACAGGTATTCACTGGTGTTAGTGGCATCTGTCCATTCAGGGCATGTGTATAAGGCATGGTATTTCCTTTGTGGGTTACATTTGCTGACTCTACAGTTGTTGCAGGCGTCCAGTGGGGAACATAGCAAAGAACCACTGTAAGCAATTATTTGCCTATTGTAGGGATGGAACAGGGTGCCATGTCCTCTGTAGTCCACTACAATCACACCATGGTTACTATCTGTGGGCAATATGCAGAGAACTACCAACATAGTGGTTGTTGCCTAGCCAAGTGTGTTTGTGTATGAGACATGGCTGGAAAGTGTTCTCTGGGTAATACAAAGGTTTCCTATATTGTTCCCCAATCCATAATGTCACATGTAGGGGTATGGATTGTCTACACCATCCTCTCTGCTGTTTGACATTTGTTGCCCTTGAAAGGTGGACATTGTGACATATAAAAGGTCGTCAATATCAGAAATTTTCAAAACCCACCCCCCAATGAGTCCTGTTATTACACAATCACAGCTACCTCCACACAGGATACTGATGACAAACACACACACACTTGACACTGCTGAGATTTAAACCCCTACCTACTACACTGTATTGCATTTATTGCACATGCCATGGAGCTTATAGCGTTAGTCTTTCCCCAAAGGTGTATTTCAAGGTGAATGACATCAATAGGCTTGCCAAAGTAGGGAAATGGAAAGTGTATTGACAGTGACTGGTCTCAAAAGCATTGATCCCTACACAGACAAACACACACACATAGAGTTTCACAGTTACCATGTCTGGGATTAGAACTCCTACCTAACTAATACATTACACTACAGCATTACACAGTTATAACATGTGTCACAGAGCTTATAGGGCGACTCCTTCCCCAAAGGTATATTTCAAGGTGAATTACATCAGCAGGCTTGTCAAAGTAGGGCAATGGAAAGTGTACTGACTGTAAATGGCCTCAAAAGCATTGATCCCTACACAGACAAACACACAAAGTTTCACAGGTGCTATCTATGGGATTAGAACTCCTACTTAATTAGTACATCAGACGAAAGCATTACGCAGTTATAGCATGTACCACTGAGCTTATACGGCTAGCGCTTCTGTAAAGGTGTATTTCATGGTGAATGACATCAGCAGGATTGCCAAAGTAGGGCAATGGAAAGTGTAGTGACTGTTAATGGCCTCAAAAGCATAGATCTTTACACACACACACACACACACACACACACACACACACACACACACACACACACACACATTTGCCATGTCTGGGATTATAACTCCTACTTAACTAGTACATCACACTACAGAATTACGCAGTTATAGCACACACCACAGAGCTTATAAGGCTACTCTTTCCCCAAAGGTGTATTTCAAGGTGAATGACATCAGCATTCTTGCCAAAGTAGGGCAACGAGGAGTGCAGTGTGTGGGAATGGGCCATAAACCATTCATCTGGAAGTACACACACAACACTCAGTCACACACAGGTTTGCATTTAACAGGAATGTGTATACAACTATTACATGAGTAATGACTTGTACAGTCATGTTACACAGTTATCACAAACACCACAGACACTATAGTGCTGAGGGATACCAGAAGCAAATGTCTACAGTGATAGACATTTGCACATCATGTGGTACTGACTAATTGGATGTGTGCTGGGTGAGACAGGCCTCATGATGGGAAGCTCTTTGTCACTGTCTGTCACTCTCTTCCACACATCTATGTATGTGTAAATTTGGCTTATTATAGTGTGTTGTCCTTGGATATATATGTGCGTATTCCTATCCAATGTGTGTACAAAGCATGACTGGTGTGCAATGTGGAGTGTGTGCACAAACATCTGCGAATGACAGACATGTATACTCCATTGTTAGTCTGGCCTATTATAGTGTGTTGTCCTTGGATATATATGTGTATTCCTATCTGAAAGCATGACTGGTGTGCAATGTGGAGTGTGTGTACAAACATTTGTGACTGACAGATATGTATAGTCCACTGTTGTTGCCAGACATGGGCTTAATTTCTGTAAGTGTGGGAATATGCCCAGTATGACCTTCTGTACTGAATGTGTGAATCCATTCTAGGTAGGTTGTACTCCAGTGCAGGCTTTTGTGTTCTACACCTACAGCTAGCAACCCGTTTCTGCAGGATATCTTTAGATCAGTTGACAATATGAGGTTGCAATGGGTAAAGGATAGTGAGATACTGTAACAAATTGTGTTTGTGCTGATTTTGCTACATAGTTTTGGTGTTAGCAGAGATATTCAGACATATGTACTGTTTTACACTGTGATGCTTTATGTCAACTACTGACAGGTATACATATTTGCTTGCAGTAATTTCCTGGGGAACACAAGATGAATGAAGCTGTGTCCAGTACTGTGGTCTGCAGCCTACATATTTTTGCACAATAATGCCATTATGGAGGGGGAGCTGCAGACACTTGCTGATGGGTCTGTGTAAATGGTTCAGCACCTTGGTACTGTGGTGGCTAAGGATCCCGTGCTTGTATATTCATCAATGTGACAGTATGGCCGTATCCTACTGTGGCCATACCTCACAGCTGTACAGATTCACACAGGTTACCCGGAGGTATGGCTCATATTTCTGGTCATTACCCCTTCACATTATGGTTTATGAGCAGGTTTGTAGCTACCCATTCCTGTGTTTCCAGGCAGGGATAGTATGTGCACACAGCTGAGTTTCAGACTTCACACACTCCGTGGCGTCCATGCTTTTACTCCCCTCTGTTATTCTATCCTCTTCCAAACATTATGCAAACGTTATCTGATAAGTATCCCTATAGTTATCACTTCATCCCAGCAGTCGGTCTGCAGTTCATGCAGTAAGACATGGTGGACATGCTACTGTGATTTGTCAACATGGCCTTGCATTTGTGTTCTGTGGACTGTATGTTGTTATTTGGGAGACCAAGAGATAACATACATTGGCAGTACAGATGAGACACAAGCCTTTGACAGAGGACTTAGGGCATTTGGTAGTGATGCAGGCCATCTGTAGCAGGCTGGTGCATTGTGTCACTCCTATAGTCCCAGGCTGCAAGCCACTATATTCCACTGAGGTGACAGGGTAGGTGTGCAAGGTATTAATGTCAATAGTTTCTGTCCTAATTGATCCATTGGTGTGGGTGCTGGCAGGGTGCTGCTTACAGCTAGGGACACACCTGCATTGGACACCTCTTCAGCATGCTGCATTCTGTGGATATTCCCATACAGAGGTGTGGGTCATATCGTAGTCATTCCCAACAGCAGGTATAAGACCTGTGAGGTACCTGTGGCTTATGGTGGGGTGAGCTGCGTGCATGTGTGCTATGGAAGCTACTTGCAGCTGACTCACAGATATACGTGGGGCATTCCACTTATGCTGGCTTGTGCAGGGACATCAGCAATTTCTCAGTACTTCATACCTGTGCCTTTTGTGGTCTGCCAGTGTTTGGCCAGATGACATCAGTATTCCATACTACACAACCAACTAATGCGCTGCTAACTTGTATGTACAATTCCAAAGGTGTGTCCATTTGACAGTAACATTTTATACACTCTCTGTCTAGGGTACTTCCACCTGTGTACTGTTTGTATGTCTGGGCCCACATTCATGACATGTCCATCTTTCAGATGGTGACAGATATTACATCTGAACAATTAGTATGGATTACTGCTGGATCGTGTCTTGCTGGGATGCATTGTGTTTGGCACTGCAGTTGTAAGAACTTGGCCCTGTCATCAACAGTACTGACCAGTGGCCACCAGGACACAACCCTCCATGCCTACATGCTGACCACCCTCACACAATATACAACACACAACAACCTAACACACTGAGCCCTGCATATTATACATGTGCTACCATCTATCCTGCTACTTTGGCCATCTCAGGTATTCTGTGCTCCACTGTTATTATACCTACACATACATGTTACTACATTTCTACATAAGATTGTGGGGGGGAGGCACACTTGACAACTGTAAACATTTGCTATGACTGTACTGGTATTTCAGGACCTCCATTTCATTCTGTATACTGGCCTATCATGCAGACTAGAGGCATATCAGTGTACTACAGTTCTTAGGTTTTATTGACCTACATTTCAGTTTCAGACTTCTTACCCTTCAGAACTAACATCCCACTGTCTGTCCTGTTGTAGTCTGTCTGTGTAGGTCTGTGGGGGGTTGTTCTCCATAGCCACCAATCAGAGGCCTTAGCACAGCTTTTCTTTGTGTTTGTCTACATCTGTCCTGCTGGCTGAGACTGTTGTTGGGTATGTGAGCCTCACTGACATGCACGTGTGTGTCCTATGGGCACACATTTGGCCCACTACATGTCCTGCAGTGGGTTTTGTCACTTTGTCTAGTACTGCCTACTATGTTGACACCAGTATTTGTTAAGGATTTCATGCTGCCAATATAGTTGTCTTCTATCTGTTGGCATCCCATTCAGCCACCCGATTCCCTAACATGTTCACATCCATACCATAGATACAGGTAGCAGAATATACTACTACTTTCAGCAACTGATAGTGAGCATGGCTTACCTTCTGGCTCTGCCAGTATTGAGGATGGTGCTGGAGGGATGACTATGTCGGATGCACAGAGTACACTCCCTATACATGGTTAGGCACAGGTAATGTCATGTTTGGCATCCCTTTTACTGTATGTGTGAGTCGGAGAGAGGTGTCATTCCCTGGGTTCCTACCATGTCAGTGTATTGCTATGCATTGCCTCTTTGTCAAGGCCTGGGCATACTGGGCACACCTCTTTCTGCCTACTGGGGCAGGCTCAGGTTGTTCCTCCTTCGAGTCACTCTGTGCCTGTGCTGGCCTTGGCAATGGTGGGGGGGCTGTGTGGCCCTGTCCCATGCTCTTCCTACTGCAGCTGTTTCAGCAGGATCATATTATGTAGCATGGCACATACAATGACAATGTGGGTACATGTAGCTGGTGAGTACTGCAAGGCTCCACCGGATATGTCCAGGGACTGGAACTGTGACTTGAGCATCCCAAACACATGTTCCATTATGATTCTGGTCTGTGTGTGTGCCTCATTATGCAGGTCTTGTTCGGGTGCGTGTGCATTTCTGATGGGTGTCATCAGCCACAGCTCCAGTGTGTAACCAACATCCCCCACTAGGTGGCCATATGGGATGTTCCCATTAGCAAGTCTCTGGTATAGCTGCATCATATGCCAGATGTGGGAGTTGTGATAGCTTCCAGGGCTACCACCACACACATTCATTATAATGCCCTGGGCATCACACACAACCTGGCAGTTGTTGGAGGGGAAGCCCTTGCGGTTTATGTCGACTCTAACCCGCTCACCGGGTGGTGCTTTGATGTGTATGTGTGCGCAGTGTATAACACCAACTACCTTAGGGTATTCTGTTATTTGGTGGAAGAGATGCATATTGCTGGTTAACGCCTCATGGGTGTTGAGGAAATATATGTGCTCACCGGCATGTGCTGACATGGCATCCAGGAACTGGTGGAGTATCCTGGATGCTGATGTCTGTGAGATCCCCAAGATATCCTCAGTTGGCCTTTGGAAGGTACCTGTGGCTAGTATTCTTAAGCCTACACATACCTTGGTATCCACTGGGATGGGTTCCCCTCTGTTGGTTCTGTTTGTGAGGTTGTGTGGCTGGCACAGTTCAACAATTTGCTGTAGGAAGTCTCTGTCCACCCTATAGTGCTCCACTATCTCCAGCTCATGTAGCTCCTGGTAGGTTACCCTGGGGTCTGTACACTCTTCTTCTCCTCACTATGGATTGGTCATCAGCATTCTCATCCTCACCACCCTCAGCATCTTCCACTTGTTGATTTATGAAAGCAAAAGCAGCCCTATCATTTTTTTGCTTTTGTTAGGTAAAATTTCCCCATTTGTGTACACTGATGGTGTAGCGTTTGTCGGAAAAAACAGAGGGAATGGTGTTTGCATAGTTTATAGTAGTGTGCTAGGCTGGGCTGGGCTGCTGCATGTGTAATTGGCTGATTCTGATACATTTCACCTGCCAGCTATGCTAGTTCTCCTTGATTACCTTCCTACTGTTGTTTTCCCTTCCCAATGCCTTCCTATTTAAGCCTCAAGGCACACCGCTCAAACCCAGTGCTCAGATGTGACTGGAGCTGCTATTTGGTTTAATTATTTTTTGTTTGTTTGTTTAAAACCCGGTGAGCCGCACGCACACCCATTTAGGCAATGTAAATACTGCTAGGCAGCTTCAGACACACCCCCTTCCTTAGCTGTGCTTAGCTAAGGGGAAACACGGGCCACAGAGCTCCAATAAGCTTACAGTATGCCTGACACACCCCTTTATGATGTCAGCTAACTCTTAGGCTTGCACCAAGGTTTTCCTGCACCTACACGGTTGGGGCAGGCTAGACATGAGGGGAAATCTGTGATTCAGTATCATTCCCCTCATTTGCATAGAATTGACTGCTAATGTCTAGTTACAAGTCTGGCACTGAGTCTTCCCCCTTAGCAATCACTATTCACTGGCCTTGTTGTCTTCTGCCTGCCACTGACTATAATGGCAAAATTGTGATTTTGCATTAAAAGCTTTTTTCAAGGTTTTAGTTTTATTTTCGGCCTGATCCCATTTGTGCACCACTGCCCTATGCTTAAATGGCTGAAATCCACCAAAAAAATGAAAGTTATTTTTTGTTATTTTGAAACTATTTTCCATGCCAGTGGCCATATATTTGGCCATTGGCATGCCTTCCACATTATATACACCCTTTATTTGGAGCTGTCATGGCTCAGTTTTTTAGTTTGCAGAAATGTACTCAGTTACTAACTGAGTACATTTCTACAGGTTAAACTAATCCTGCACAGACAGCTGCCAGCTTCCTGGATCACTAATTCACCTCATTTGCATGGTTTTCACCTGAAAATGGGGTAATTAGCATACAGGAGCTGTGTCCATGCAAGAATAGTGCAGGAGTGCTCGTGCACGTCCCAGGAGCTTGTTCTTGGATCTCTGCATCCATATTGCTTTCAGCAGCACTTGCACTATTCCTGCATGCCGTGCAGAGCTTGCTGAATCCCGGGAATAATGTAAACTACAGGATTAATTAAATGGTATATGAGAAGACCAGAAGAGATATACCATATAATTGTGCTGAAACCATGGAAAAAAGTTCAGACCTCTGCTTTATGGCAGAAACAACTGAAACTGCTGGAGAAAGAAAACTGACCTCTGTGCCTGCAATGCAGGTAGATAGTATGCTGTCTAATCCAGAGCAACAGTAAATAAGGGAGATTCCCTGAAGAAAGAAGGAAATGTTTTTAGAACTACCTGACAGAACAAACCTGCTACAATAGTATGCTGAAACCACTTTAAGAGACAATATTAACTAATCCTGGAGAGCTCTAGAGTCACAGAGAAACATTTTGCAAGAGGAGGTACACATATGTTTAAGATGGAGATTGCATGGGTGGTACAGGAGTCAAAAACACAACATAGTGAGCTTTTTTCTCCAGCGATGGTTCTGAGGAGTGTGCAACGGCAAAATGTAAAACATTCCTGGATGATCTGAAGAGGCCTGGACATCTTCATGTAGAGAATCCAGTGCAGGAAATCACCTTGAACTGCAGTAGAACCTGGAAGAGAGATCATATATATATATTTTTTATTGTACAGAACTTTATCAAAACATGTACTTTATGCCTAGGATTCAGAAAAATGCTCAATATTCTCAGTAATTGCATGCTGAAGAGAAAATCAATTGCTGCAATGTTGAGAAAATGTGATTCAGAGACAGCTGTGACTGCAATGAAAAAGACCTCATTATTGGCTGATCAGTATGTCTCTTTCATATCCCAGCCAATACTACTACTGTTGGATTTATCAAAAGCAATGTTCTTCCTAGAAGCCCGTATATCACATTGACAAAGGCACCCCCTACACACGCATACTCACACACACACACACACACACACACACACACACACACACACACACACACACACACACAGACACACACACACACACTTTGACACACATCCAGCCATCAATAAACAAGCCCCACCCTCAGGCGATCATAGTCACAGAGACACTCAGCCATTCACCCACACACATGTTCCAACACAAACTCGCACACATGCATAAACACACTCACACACATACACTTCCAGTTTCTTAATTCTCATTCTAATCCCCCTAGTGTGACCATCCAGGGAGAAACACACATATATACCCTCCCCAAACATACAGCCATCTACACCCACAAAGTCAATCACAGTCACAGAGACACTCAATCATTCACCCACACACTTTTTCCAACACACACACACACACACACACACACACACACACACACACACACACACACACACACACACACATATTCATGCAGCTTAATTCATGCTCTTCCTGACAAATACACTAATACACCCCACCAACCTTACATCTTTGCTGAACTTACCTCCACCACAACTCCTTCCATAGGAGTGAATTTGTGGTAATCGATTTTTGGTGGTGCTCACTTTTTCCACAAACAGTGAAATTTTACATAGCCAAGCAACTTTCTGAATCACTTGACAGTGTAAATCAGGAGTTGCGGACATTTCTGGGGGGAACACATGGCTAATTAGCATTAGCTGCTCCCCTGGATTGCCACATTGTCATGCAGCTTTGCCCAAGACACTGCTCTCTGCAGTGAGTCTCCCAGTAGTGAAAAACATCAGTGGTAGGGAGGTTTAAAAATCAGAAAAACTTGCCATGAGGGGAAAAGCAGCCATGTTAAGACTTTCAGCTGATGATAAGCCTTTCAGAGTCCTAGCCTATGTCTGAGAAAAGTCTTCACCAGCATTACATTTTCTTCCTTTAAATACAACTGCATTATATTCATGAACTTGTGGTCTCTGCTGCTTCTTTCTGTGTATGTATGTATGCATGCATGCATGTGTTTGTGTGCATCTCCCTCCTTTTCTCTCTCTCTACATATATATATATATATATATATATATATATATATATATATATATATATATATATATATATATTTAGGATTACTATTGAAATTATGTAGTGCTGGTGATTGAATGGCATGAGGTTGAAAGGCACTTTTCAAAGAGGCACAATGCCGAACCGGACTACTATGAATACGCAATACCGAATTTACAGTGTAATTCGGTAGTCTAAGTTTGGTATTGTTAGTGAAGTTTGTGGTACATTGAGGAACAGGGAATTTCCCATTTTCCTCACTGTAGTGTGATCTCAGAATTGATATATATAATTTGCAGGGGGGCTTGCTCCCCTGAAAATCACACACTCACACACATACTCACACACAGTAAGTAGATTGTTCATCCTTTAAGATGACCATGTGCATTCGGTAGTGATTGCCATCCTTTCCTAGACAACATTCTCTGCATTGTGTCCACTGAGTAGCAGCAGAGGCTCTAGTTGCCTCATATCATTAACTGCAAAAGTGGGTTTTGGTGTATGCAGACAACATACATTTGTATTCCTTTGTCTACAGGGGCATAAATCTCAAATAGAAAGTGAAAGCTTTAACTGGTGTAACATTCCAGCAGTGGCTACACAGATTTGTAATGCATGTAGCAAGAGTGAACTGGCATTTTCCCATGTTATTTATAATCTTATGTTTGCCCTTTCAGATGTGAAGCGATATACTGTCATTTTGAAAAAGCATTTTAATCTTTCCATTATTTTTTTATTTTCCTTTTTTTGTAAACATTTCTTCACTGTACCCATTCTTTGTCATTAGCAAACGTGTTTTCTTTGAGGGTATTTTTCTCAGCCTATGTAAGTAAGTCTGCGGGAAGCTGAAGCGTTTCTCTTTCATGCTGTAGAGCATTCATTCTCCTGTTATAATAAAAGACTGTGCTGGTATCCTTAGTAACAGCCTGTTTCAGTGATGTGTATTTATGACTGGCAAATAGAATGTGCAATGCAGTGGGAAACACTGTAAATATTATTTTTCACTGTGCTCTTTTGTATTGAAGCTTCACCATGCATCACAGCTGATACAGAGATAGGAGATATTGCTGCATTTAGACTGCAACAATGTTCATTCCGGCAGTAGGAAAGTCAATCTAGTTTTCATTGTGCAGCCATTTAAACAACCTTAATCATGTATGCCAAGATAAGGTCATCAGTACATTTTACTGAAGAATCCGTTAGTCACTGCAACACAAAGATAGCATTCAAAGAGATTTGATTCTAGCTACTTTTTATGGGTTCTTTATCATTACAAGAACATGTTCTATATAATCTCAACAAGGGATCTGAAATAAATGAAACAATTACTGTATGGAAAGAATGCTGCAGTGTTAAATACAAAACTAGTGAAACGCACCAAGATCCAGTACTATCTCTGATCAGAATTATAATTTCCCTTGGTAGCTTTCACAGAAGACTGAAGAACTGCATTGAAAATGTATTCTCAGCATACCAATGCTAACTCATAATTTTCCCAGTAAGTAAAAATACCTCTGCAAAAAGTCATCAGGTATTCATGTTATAAATTAGCATGCAGAATGAAACTTTGAATGTAAGACCTATGATTGGAAAAATACACACACTGCCAGTTCAGACAACTGCAATGCCTTTTATAATCATCATTTAATATGCCCTGCCCAACTTTCTTTCTGTGAACTCAGGTTGGGGGAGCTAATTCTGCTGCTGTATTATCCCAGTGGTAAACAAATGCCTTCTCTGTTTTCATCTTTTTTCCATTGTTTTTGCATTGTGCATGGTATGAAAATTAAGGATAAGAGATATGACTGCTGTGCCATTTTTAGCTGCATCTAGCTGTATGCAGCAGCTCACCCAGGCAATCATATCAATGAAAGCCATCACATTTCAAGCAGGATTATTTGAGAAGTGGTTTTAAAAAATACACAAGTGGCATTGGTTGGAGACCATCACATTTGATGTATGATTTTGTTTAAAAATGATAACAAGTACCCCTGGCAAGTCCTTCAAGGCATATGTGTAGAATGAATATTTCAAGAGCTGCAAAGGATGAGAAGGGCTGAATCACACATTACGTGTCTAGAAGTACAGAACAGCAGCTTATGAGCCTGGCTGATAAAAAGATTCCTGAATGTAGTATTGGTGTTTATTTCCCACTCCTTCCATATGTATGCAGTATGACTCCAAACAAGTCAGTGGTCTCTGGTCACTTTTGAAAAGAAATACCATAGTAGGTTTGTATGGCTATATAAGGTGTTGTATCCTAAATACTTAGGAACTCATTATTAATGGCACTATTCAGCCTTGTGCAAGCTTGTTATAGTTCAATCATTTTTAGCAGGAAATGTGGTATGACACTATCATCTGACAATTTTAAACTGTGAGATGGTTATTTCATTAAGCTATGTTCAGTTGGTAATGTCATATGTTGTGTTCTTGACAATTCAGCACTAAATGGAAGTTACGGAAATGTATTAAACATCAGGAAGTCTATGTATGGCATGTTTTCCCACTTTGTAATTACAATTAATTATAGGCAATAATAGTGACATCAACAGCAACAATATTGAGAGCATATCAGTATTGTCACTGTGCCTGGCAGGAATGAAGGCTCATAATTTAATGTAGGCTGGTGTCTCCCTATGAAGACAGGCCATGAAGGATAATTAGTTCACATAAGAATAAAAACTGAAGGGAAACAGACCCCAGTAATTGCAAATATACATATACAGACACAGTTATACACACACACACACACACACACACACACACACACACACACACACACACACACACACACATACAAATGTGCATACATGCAGGCCTACAGACTTATAAATACACAAAAACACAAACACATGTACAGATGCAGACTTGCACACAGACACAGCCTCTCTCTCTTTCTCACACAAACACACACAAACACACAAACACACAATTAATCTTGTACTTGTCCCACATCCCAAAGACATGCTGTAGGTGGATCGGACACTCTAAATTGGCCCTAGGTGTGAGTGTGTGCATGTGTGTGCCTTCTGTGAAAGGTTGGGTACCGTGCTGGCAACTCGACACCGTAAAACTCCACTGCCAATCTTGAGTGGACAGGTGATCCACTGTGGCAACCCCTAACCGGGAAAAAGCCAAAAGAAGAAGAAGAAGAAGAAGAAGAAGAAGAAGAATGGGCTGTGACATGGCTAATTTTCATCTACAGCTCTCAAGTGATTTTTAATATATTTTCTAATGTGGCAGGTATGATTTGATAATATCTTAATAGTGTAGTGAGAACTATGCTAATGATATGTTAGGTTTATAGTTTTATATTCTTTAAGTAGTTTAAATGTTTTTAGTTTAGTTATGAAGAAATAGGTCAGTTTTGCTTAATTCCTAATTGTTTGAGATTTTAGTGTTACATTTACTATTCCTATTTATTTTTTAAGTAAGGTCTTGTGCTCTAGGAGGTTTTGTTAGGTGGTAAGACCTATTTTATTCATAGGTTCATAGATTAGTACTAGGCTAATTGCTCATGTGGGCCTTTTAAACCTACCCAGTTACCCCATGTGAGAATCAAAATCTACACCTTGTACTTGTAAGGTAAACACCTTAACCATTATGCCAACCTCCCAACCCCTGAGGCTTAGTGTTTATCTTTAGTAACTGGGGAGCTGATGACACCCATGTAATGGGGAAAAGAGAGCTAGAGTGCACTTATAATGTACATAAATAAAATGCATGCATCATGAAATAAGATTTACGGATTTGTTATACCTTGATTTGTAGACATTACATTAGGATAAATATATACAAATACCCTCACACAGCACAGATTCTATCTCCACACATTCAGTTATCAGCTCTTTCTTTGTGATAGAATTAAACAAATCTACATAAGCAACCTCACTCCATTCCAAGTGTTTGGTCAGTATGTGAGGCAGAAAAAATATTGACCAGTAGTAAGTATGTTTATCTGAGTGTGGAAGATAGAGACCTAAGTGTGATAGACTGTCATGGAATAGAGTGTTCTCTATTCCCTTATTTATTTGCTACTGATTAGTGTTACATCAGGTTAACAAACCCATACTTTGACAAGATGGTTACAAGGCTCAGTCAACAATACTATCAAAACGTAGCATGAAAGATATTTTAAGGTATATTTTAACTTGATATGCCCAAAAAGTGATATGATATTTTCAGAAACAAGGTAGAGGAAAGAAACAAAACAAAGCATTTGTAAACTTTATTTCATTTCATGCAATAGGCATTTGCACAATACCGTAAACAGAAATAAAACCATTAAGTTAAAGATGGCAGGGGAACAGAAGAACAGAAATAGCAAGAAATGGAAAGTGACTGAGAAAGACTAAGAATTTCTAGCAGTCTGACTAATTTTAATCTAGGTTAATAAACATTTTTATAAGACTTTGTAGACCAGGTTTAAACAAATAAGAGGTTATAGAATCCACTTTGGTTACACACATTTGCATACAGTTAGCATGTTATAATGTTTTTTTTCCTTTAGACTGCAAAGTAATATGGTTTCCATTCTATATTATAAACACTGTACACCCAAGTTTAGGAAGTATTGTTCACAACTGAGAAAGTTACTTGTTTCATTAGCATAATATATTGTTCAGCCTGGAATCATAGGAAGAAATGTGAGGTGGATTTGTTGACATCTTTTGTTTTATGGTTTGCATTGGCTTTCATATGACAATGAATGAGGGGCTAATAGAAAGTTAGGCATTTCTGACTATGCAGACTTAGCCATCTTGCTATTTAGTAGATACCAGTGTTCAAACCTGCTGAAGAGAGAGAGAGTTGAATCAGTACATTACAACGAAGGTAGTCTGAATGTGGTTAGAAATGTCGGACTGCCTTATTCAATGGATTAACAGGGTTGGGTGGGCATTCGAAAGACATGCGTAAATGGGCGTGCCTTTGTTGAAGGTTGGATGTTGAGCTGGCACCTCAGCATTCGTGAAAATCTACTGCCAATCATTAGCGGACCGGAGTTCCGCTGTGGTGACCCCTAACCAGGAAAAGCCAAAAGACAACAACATTCTAGTCTAGGTAACTGGCTATTTTGCCAGTTGCTGAACTGGTTTCATATGTGAGTAATCAAGATATTCCATATGTCATTTGAATTAACCTAGTATCTGTTTTCCAACCTTTTTTTGTGCAACATGTAAAAGACAACATGAAATGAAACTAGACTCCTACATATGAATGTCAATAACTTGAAAGATATGCTATCCACAGGCTTCAGATGAGAACAAAATAGGAGATTCAGAAAGTTTCCTTGGTAACACAATCAATATGGCATATGTTTTAAAGGACATGATAACCAAACATTTTGAGAAGACCTACCCCTACACTCTATGAAATTCAGCCTATTGGGAGTTTTGGAGAACATTTCTTTAGTGTCTTGTGCTAAGAAGGAACATACCACCATCAGTATTTAATTCTTGCTCAATGAAAATGTTAAAGAATTAGCAGGCTAGCACATGCAGAATCAAGCTAAACATTCTCTTTACATCATTGCTGCCTTGGCTATATTATGATACTGTCATAAATTGAACAGAGAGGAACCTTCAAGATGAGGTCTACAGTTTGCTGCTGATCTGCAGAGTTATCCATTGCCTCAATACAGGTAGGTGCCATCATCAGCTCAGACCATTTTTTGAAACTCATCACTACAAACAAGTTTAAAGGTATTACCGTGTCATATCTTTATGATAGCTTTATGATAGCAGCATTTGAAACAAACACTGTCAGTTCGACTTTTGGAAAGGGTCTATATCACGTTGTTGAATCGTGAAAATAGCAAACAGCTACAATACTGAAAATGACGTTCATCGAAATGTATTTTGTGGGGTCGTGGTACAGTAGGGATTGGAATATTTGCCCTTTCCTCACTGTAGTGCGATCTCGGAGTTGGTATATATAATTAACGGGGGATGTGGAGGGCACAGCCCCCCGCAAAACACATTTCGATGAATGTAATTTTCAATATTGTAGCCGTTTACTATTTTCACAATTCGACAACATGATATAGACCCTTTTGGAAATAGGCACATGATCTAAACAGTTTTGCAGTGGTAGAATTGTGGTGGAACCCTTTTAATAACCCCCCTCAGTTCATTTTATAATGCCTTTCACAGTTGCAGGTCTAGCCTATGGAAAGATTGGAGTGTATTTCTTCTAACAGCAACACATTGTTGTTCTGTACTTGTATCCTATTCCCCAAATACCATCATCTCAACTCAAAATGGCTGATTTGCTCATACCTTACTGGTGGACACAATACTTCTAATTACTGTCATGTATGTCACACCAACCACTGCTTCTTTATCACCATTAATTGCTTATATTAATCTCCAGTAAGATAAGTGCTAACATGCTATCTTTACTTGGAAGCTTTTAAGTTTCACTGGTCCTCATTCACTAAAACGTACATAAGGACACACTTGGCATATTCTCTTTAACATATTTTATCATTATTTCCAGCCCAAACTTGATAAAGTAGTAATCAATCTAGCCAGCATTGGGTTCTTACCAAAACACCTTATAAATTCTCCTCCCTTATTGCCCATTCTCTGTTTTCTGTGATCACTCAAAAACAAGTACATCCTTTTTACCTTAGATGCACAAAATACTAGTACACTTATCATCTTTAGGTGACTTTAGGCTGCTAAGGACTCCTCATTTCTAGCAGAACTGTGTAACATTGACAGGAACAGTATTATAAGTATTATATTATAATACTTAAGAATTGTATTATATTATAAGTTTCAACTGCACTGTAGCTTCTTAAATGCTTAATAAACATACATTTAGGCCTACAGAGCAATTTTTTTCTCGCTTGGCTCACCAAACATAAATCAACACCATGGCAATGCCAATGAGACTAAAAAAGCCATAGGGCCCTGATCCATGGCAGAGAGAAATGTAGCCTTGCCTTCAACCCAGATGGCCTGAGTTTGATTTGTGGTTCAGGTACTGGAGTATCTTTTAGGAGGTGGGAAGGAGCCTACATTAACTTGCCTCCTCCAGGTGAAAAGACTGGGGAATATGTGTATAATCAGGGTGTGCCTTTGTAGAGACTGAGGCATTTTGCCCTGGTTGCAGACAGGCTACTATGGTAGCAGGGATTATGAAAATGCTGATGTCATGGGTGATTATTGCTGTTGTTGTTTTTCATATCCTAAAATCCACAAACTAAGCCACATATATGATGCCTGCCACTGGCTCTGTCTTCTCTTAAAACAAAAGCAGCAAGTCTTAGAGGTGGTGGGCAGCAAGGTTGTTCTATCCTGGGAAAGAGTGGAAAACAACTGTATGGTCAATGCAGGATT